>NC_086318.1:433399397-433699397 GCF_036172605.1 Pelobates fuscus
AATTCCCTAATATGTGGTTATGCGAATCTGCTTCATCGCCATTAGCATAATATTTGAATATCCACAAAAATGTTCTGCCTAAGCCAAAATGGACCTAAATTAGTGCAATGGCCCTAACTTGCAGACACAGTAAAACTGAGATTACAAGCGGACATGGGAGCAGGCTCTGTTGATATTCCATGTATTTTTTGCTGATAAGAATTAATTAGAAAATGTCCAATTTAAAGTAGATTTACCATTTTTCGCTTTTGCATAATGATATTATTTCTGTCCTGTTTTTACATTCTTTTTCTTTAAACAATTTTATTTTAGAATCCTCTTCCTGGTCATTAATGTAACATTCCACCATTCTTTATTTATAACGGCGGGGGTGTTGAGGAGTGTCGTGGGCCTTCATTCTCTGCGCAGTGACAGTAAATAAAAGAGGTTACTCTGCTCTTCATGCTGGGAGATCGTCATTACTGTCAATCTCCCATCCAA
The DNA here is from genome assembly GCF_036172605.1 of Pelobates fuscus. Taxonomy (NCBI): domain Eukaryota; kingdom Metazoa; phylum Chordata; class Amphibia; order Anura; family Pelobatidae; genus Pelobates; species Pelobates fuscus. The sequence continues at coordinate 433,399,878 of NC_086318.1, forward strand.
TCTGATGAATCTCATAGAGAAGCATTTGGATGCAGGGTGCAATCACTGAACTGCAATGCAGTGCTTCTTATATTGAAGCATTGCATCCTGTAGCCCATGGACAAGCGCAGCTAAATGGAATGGGCCTTGACATGGCTAGGAGACAGGCATATGAGGAGTTTAGTGTGGGTGTTTGGCTAAAGAAAGTGGGGGTGGGGTTTGGCTATGGGAGTATATATAGTGGCCATTTTAGATCAGGGTCCATCTTAATTTAATCCTCACTTAACTGATTTGTCCCACCCTCCCTCCCTTCCTCCCTTTTTTATGGTTCTAGCTTCCGTTTGGTGACGGCGGCGGGGGGTGGATAGACAGGTTGGGGTGTAGGTTGTTTTTATCCAGTTCTAAGAGAGTTTAGTTTGCTAAGAACAGTTAGGATTGGAAGGGTATTGGTTGGTTCGAACTCGTTAGTAGCTCCGAACCTAGTGTGTGGGGTGTATCTTGGTATACCCCTACATTGTGGAATATGGTGGTTGGTTCGAGCTCGTGGGTAGCTCCGAACCTGGTGTGTGTAATGTGTATCTCAGGTATACCCCTACATTGTGGAATATGGTAAATCATGCCCTCGGTGGCAATGGTTTATGTGGTTATATGTTAAATGATATCTTAGAATGTGGTATCATGGATTGTTTATGTGGGTCATTGTCTGGGGTAGAATTGTTAAATGATTTGGGGTTGATATGCAATGTTTAAGGATGTTGACAATGACCTTTTTATAATTTATATGTTTTATTTTATTATTAAAACTGTGATAATTTTCCCAAAAATAAAGTGTCTGAGTATCCTTGGGGTTTTTGGATTGGTAATGCATATGCTAAAAAGGCGACTATGCATATGTCAAGTGTATAGGCTTGTGCCCCAGTGCAAAGCAATCCTAAAGAGCAGATTCTCTTTGATTGACAGCTGGAAAGGTGCAACCTTGTTAGTGACAAAGACTGGACACTTAATTAACCCCTAAAGCACCTTAGTAATGCTTCATTCAAGTTACAAGGTACGGGGAGCTATTTAACGCCCTGGAAAGTAAGAGGTTAAATAGTAGGCATTAGGTGACAGCTATACAAAATCTTACTATATCTACTCTACTACAGCTACTTTCATTAAATAATCTGGCTAGATATTAAAAACAGACAATAAAACTGTTATATTGTTTAATTTTTATGAAACTGCCTGCATTTTGAGCCCAAAGTCTTGACAATTACATTTTGCTTCTATTTTGATATGTCACATGACCCACAATGTAATCATATTTTAAATCATTCATGGGTCATTAGCACTTAATTAAATCAGGGACGGCCTGGAACATTATAATGCTTCACATGTGATTTCTCCGAATATTAGGTTGTTTTTTTCTGAAATTACTCTTAATTAGCAATTTTGAAAAGAACAATTCAATTATAGTAGTTGCTGATTAAACATAAAATAATGAGGAGTCTTTTCTCTTTCTGTGAAACACGAGCAGAAAGTAAATGTTATACTGTAATATATTCCGTTACAGCCGTGGTCGTCTTTAAGATTGGAGGGTATAGGGGACTGAAATTAGCTGAATTCTCGCCATTCTGGTCTAAAGACATTACTTCTGAAACTTCTGCTACCCCTGCAAAACATGTGATCTGTACCAAATTTGATGCCCACGTGTGCAGTTATCATTTGTAACGGCACCCCCAGGCATCAAAGGGGTTAACAGCCGTTTAGGAGATATTCCCTTCCAGATATACAGGCAGCGACTGTAGACACCAATCCACCGAACCGGAGAAGCATACGAATGCTCTCAAACATACGTCAAAATCATACAAATTGGTCCAGTGGCTCAAAAGATAGATCGTAGTCCTGTGTGACCAAATAAACATGGCTTTTCTGCCCAAAACCAGTTCCACAGAGTCTTCTATCCTGGAGATAATTGGGAAGTAATCCAATTATCTCCAAGGACAGAGGCAAAACTCCACTGAACACATGGCAGCAAAAGACAATAAAATACATAAAAATCTATAACTGTGCAGCCATTGCATAAAACAGGTACATTCAGCATATCCCCAGATAGCTCAGATCTGAGCGCACATTATTACTGAATGGCGCTCAGACCACACACATACAGTTCAATTGCCATGGAGCCAAAGTCTTTCCCATAGTCTTTCATTATACGAATGGACTCCATGGCATAGCTATCTGGGGTATCACCGCTAAACAGGGCAAGCACCAAATGACCTGGCTTTCGTGTCTTTGCAGGGGAAAACCAAGCGTTTCAACATGGGGCCATAGTCTAAAGGCAGCAGGCGGGCAACCAGGCTCCTCCAATGCACCGTGGCGAGATTGGTTTTGTCACATCATTGCTAAATTAGAGTCCAGTTGGTCTTTAATTTGTATATTTAAGTATATTTTGCAGATATATTTGATTAACTAGATTGCTAAACTAAAGTTCACGTGATATTTGATTTATTATGTATATAAGTGTATTTTTGCAGATATATTTTACTAGCTATATTCCCAAAAATATATTTAGCAGGATCCAAATGAATGCAGAGAATCTACTACAATATGAATGATCTTTACTGCTAAAAACTGACTTTTGATCAATATGGAGCAACAAACTCCTGGATTTAGAGCCATAGAGTCATATAAACAAAGGGACACATTGTACTTCATAACTGTCACTACAAATACTGGCATCAGCTCCACCTTGTGTTTGATCTGCCGCACTCATTACATATGATGAATGGTGTGGCTAAACTCATGTAAGGGTCAACTCATATAACCTTGGCACGTGATGCAAAATTTAGGCACCTAACATCTCAAAACATATGTAATGTCTTGTTCTTGCCTGAGGCACAGATAAAGCCTATTTTTACCAGCTTGCGGTTTAACCCCTTAAGTACACAACTTTAGAGGTAAAAGGCTAGCATGACGGAAAATGTCCGTCATGTGTCCATAAGAAGTTAAAATCACAGAAAAGGATATACTATGTGACTCATACACTGGAATTTATAATTCATGTGCCTATTGAAGATAATGTATAGCCTATTAGTCATTCTATTATCATTAGTTTATATAGTCCCAAAATATTTTGAAGTACTGCGTTATCTTTCTATCTGTCTGTCTATCTGCCTGTCTACCGATCTATCACAGACAGATAACGTAGAAGTTAATCGATTACATAAACATTGCTTCAGTATTTTACTTATCACTAACATCACATGTTGTTGCATGTCTTCTCAATAATCTGCATTTTTCACAATCAAAATCATGAAAAAAATATTAACATCAAACACATTAGATATTTTTCTATCTTGAAAGAAAAAGTCTTCAGCTGTTATTCATCTCCAACAGTTTGCAAAATGTAAATAAATGTGTTTGAAATTGTGTATGGCTGGCTGCAAAGCAGTCCGGAGTATCGAGAAAATCAATCCAGAAGGCGTGCTTCAAACAGTCTTATTATTTAATGAGGTAAACGTTGTTACTTTCATGTCAACTTAAAGTGAGTCACTCGGATTGCAATTTGTTTTGATCCACTGAAAATAAAATGAGATTTACAAGCTTATTTAAACTCCGCAGGTTGTATAAAAGAATGATATTTTATTGCGGGGCCAAAAACATCTTAACATCACAGGTACAAATCTGTCAGCTTCGACATTTGCAGAAATTCCATAGAAAATACACTAACATTAAATTATTTACAATTTGTATACCTATCTCGGTGTCCCCGAATTATAAAACTATAGACTCGTGGTCACCTTTTGCATTATATGTGCTGTGCAGATTATATTTCTGATTGATTTTTCTATAGTTATAGTATGCTATTATTTCCATTTGATATTATGTTTTAATTATGAACGTACAATTAAGATTTATCTTTTACATAATTTACTTGTAGAGGGAAAATCTATGTACCTTGTCCAATATAGCTCTTTGCAGTGGTTATGGTGCTACAAGTCTACAAGTGCCACCACCTGGTCTTCTGATGTCTATTCCCACTGCTAGGAATAATGCAAAAATAAAATCCCATCTATATGTAAACGAGTGTACACATATTAAAAACATGTTTTTTTATTATTTTTTGTACATATCTGGATATTGTTTATTATTGTTTAAGAGTCCGTAAGGTCTGCCTTACTTTGTATTATTGTAGTTTTTATGTTTTCAGAAACACTCCACATTCCTCCATTCCACTTTTACCATAGTCTTTATCCAACAGAAATAGTATCCATAAAATTTTGTATTCAGTGTTGTATCTTGTCTTTGACGTCCAAACTCGGCTGTCTAACTCAAAAACTTTTTGACAGGACACTGTGGTATGCAACCAAAGACCCATAACTGAGCTGTTCTGGTTATAATACTTACAGTGCCAATTTAAAGGATCACTATAATCACCAAAAGAACTTTAGTTTAATTAAGCTGTTTTTGTCTATAGATCACCCCCCCCCTGCAGTCTCACAGCTTAGTTCCATTTAGGAGTTAAATCACTTTGTTTATGCAGCCCTAAGCATACCTCCTTGCATGTGACTTGCACTGGCTTCCTAAACACTTCCTGTAAAGAGTCATCTAATATTTACACTTCCTTTATTACACATTCTTTTGAATTTAGAATTTCTTATCTCCTGTGCTGCTAATATCTTCCTAAAACTTACAGGCGCCTCCTGTATGTAATTAAACTTCAATTTACAAAGCAGGAGATAAAAACTTTTTTAGTAAGCTACATTTGATTGAATATGAAACCATTTGTTTTCATGCAGGCTGTGTCAGTCACAGCCAGGGGAGGTGCAGCTAGGGCTGCATAAACAGAAACAAAAAGTGATGTAACGCCTAAATGGTAGAGAATTGAGCAGTGAGACTGCGGGGGCATGATCTATACACCAAAACTGCTTCATTAAGCTAAAGTTGTTTTGGTGAATACAGTGTCCCTTTAATTAAAAGTCAGATTTTATACTGCTTACAGAGGCTAACTCTAATTACTGTTGACCTCTTTACCTTATGACACCTGTCCACAATGTAGTCTTTAACATTGCTAGTCTCACCATCCTTTTTTATTTAATTGTTTTCTCTTCTCATGTGTCCATAGAAAATATATCCTTTCTACTTCTTAAACATTGCTTGAATGAGACAAGTGATACTAGCTACAATAATGGGGACTAACAAACTGTAAATATACATTTATTGTGATCAATTGCTGAACTCAATTGTATCCAATGCCCACCAGGTTCATTGATCTGTAGAACATTAATAGTTTGTAAAGGATGTTTTTTTTTTATCAAGTTCAAACAATACTGTAGTTATGCAGCTGCTTTTTGGCTTAATTTTGACAAAAGCAAGAATTTGTCAGTCTCTGCATTTCGTAAAGGAACAAACGTAAACATGGAGGTAGGGGGAGATAGATCTTCCCAATGACATACCTCTAAACACCCATCTTGTCTGTTGCAGTAATAACCTGACTGAACTTAAAGGAACACTATAGTCACCTGAACAACTTCAGCTTAATGAGGTTGTTCAGGTGACAACTATAGCTCCCTGCAGCCTTTCTCATGTAAACACTGTATTTTCTGAGAAAATACAGTGTTTACATTGAAAGCTAGGAACACCTCCAGTTGCAGTCACTCAGAGTAAACCAGAGGGACTTCAGAGTTGATGGAGGCATAAAATGCCTCCATCCACTCAGATCTGCTGTCAGCAGAGCACAGGGCAGCACTGTGCACAGTCTCCTGTGATTCAGTGTTTCCTCCCTCTGCATGCAGACACTGAACTTTCCTCATAGAGATTCATTGATGCAATTGATCTCTATGAGGAGATGCTGATTGGCCAGGGCTGTGTTTGAATCATGCTGGCTCTGCCCCTGATCTGCCTCTTTGTCAGTCTCAGCCAATCCTATTGGGAAGCACTGTGATTGGATCAGGCTACCACATTTCAGCAGACTGCTTGTTTTTCCGAGTCTAACAGCATGCAGAGTTTAAGCTTCAGGGTTGAATACAGTACGATTTTTTACTGCGTTTATGGAGGCATGAGGGGCCCAGGGGAGCTAGATGGTGGTGTTAACACTATAGGGTCAGGAATACATGTTTGTGTTCCTGACCCTATAGTGATCCTTTAAGGTTCTGATCACTTCTTTATGCATTGGGTTCATGTTTCATTTTATTTGCAAAACACAAAAATTTTGACCACGGTGGCGGACCGCCTGGCACACCCGGCTCGGTTCCTCCACCAATCAATGCTTCCTAGTGCTTACCAAGTACCACAAGCACAGCACCAAACACCATCAGCACTGTAGTCCCCACTTCCAGTGTTACAGCTTGGTTGGGGTCTCGCTGTCCTCCACCCACCCTGGACCCAAGACCAGGATCCAGCTTCCAGTGGGTAGACCTCTCCTCCAAGAGAGTGTAGAAGGCTGCTCTTACAAGAGCAAGTGATTATAACTAAGAGGAGTATAGTGATATAGCAATCCCCAGAGCAGATACAGCTGTTTCCCCCACACATGAGATGAGACTCTATGATGAGGGTAAGCAGGAACTCTTTATTGGAAGCCACAACTGGCCTTATATGCACGTCCCCATGCAAGGGGCACTACCCTCTGGACCTGAGAGTAGACTACAGTAAAACATGCACACAATTACATTGGCTGTCAGGTCCAGGACACTCCCACACAAAACAAGATAATCCCTCCCCTGTGCCTGGCAGATAATTGAGTCAGGAAAACTGTACTAAACTCAATTATCTCCAGGCACAGAAAACACACATTTTAACAACCTCCCGAAAGTAGCTCTAAAACACAAGGAAACCCCACAAAAGTCCCATCCCCTGATAGCCCGATCTGGGGGGACCAACATATCCAAAAATCACCCATATCGGTTCAGGGGTTCTGGGTTTCTATAGAGGTCATAATTTAACCGACCGCACACGAGGCTCCTGCCCAAAAGAGTTCCATGAAATCAGGCTGTGCAGTTGGTCTCTTTCGGGAGTTCACAATACATTAAATGTACTAAACGTAGCGGTTTGTGGGTACGCTCAGTCTATGTTCCTTCATTTGTGAGCTTGCTCCCACCGAACGCCGCTCTTCAAATACAAATCCAGACGAACATATGTAGTGATGGAAGTCCCAGCGGTGTTCGTGACATTGAGTGTCCGATTATAGTTCCATGCACTGGACGACCAAACACCGCTGTATGTGTTTTCGGCTGAAGATGGCTACCGCCACGTGTTCGCACATACGAACGACGACCCCCCAGCCGATCACCGATTAAGTTGAGGTTAAACATAAGTTAGGGAGGTTAATGGGCTGCACACTCCACTTGCGGGTGGTCCGACTGTTCGGTAGTTTGTTCAGTATACGAACACAAACCCCTAATCTGTTCGGAAAGCTCTGTATAAGTCCAAAAGGAACGAACAGTGCCTTTAACCAAGGCTTATCACAGGGGCCATAGTCCTGGGGCAGGAGGCTGGCAAGCAGGCTCCTCCAAGAGTCTGTGGCGAGGTTCTGTTCGCCACAACCACATACCTCCTAAATAGTGATTGGTGAATATTTAGGCATTGTCTGTATGTGTATTAGATTGATTAGTTTACTTAAAGGACCACTCTAGTGCCAGGAAAGCATACTCGTTTTCCTGGCACTAGAGTGCCCTGAGGGTGCCCCCACCCTCAGGGACCCCCTCCCGCCCGGCTCTGGAAAGGGGAAAGGGGTAAAAACTTACCTTTTTCCAGCGCTGGGCGGGGAGCTCTCCTCCTCCTCTCCGCCTCCGTTCCTCCCCGTCGGCTGAATGCGCACGCGCGGCAAGAGCTGCGCGCGCATTCAGCCGGTCACATAGGAAAGCATTCATAATGCTTTCCTATGGACGCTTGCGTGCTCTCACTGTGATTTTCACAGTGAGAATCACGCAAGCGCCTCTAGCGCTGTCAGTGAGACAGCCACTAGAGGAAAAAGGGGAAGGCTTAACTAATTGATAAACATAGCAGTTTCTCTGAAACTGCTATGTTTATAAAACAATTAGTTAACCCTAGCTGGACCTGGCACCCAGACCACTTCATTAAGCTGAAGTGGTCTGGGTGCCTAGAGTGGTCCTTTAATGAATGTGGCCAACATTTCTATTTTTCTTCATGGGGCATTCTGTTGCTGAGTTTATCCCTATTTGACACGGCTGATTGACATCTTTTCTTGAGTCTGCTATTATACTGTAATACATAAATTTAGGGTTTGTTAAGATACACATGACAATTCAGCACTACCGCAACATGTTATTCTGTAATTTTGTAGTTAACACAAACCTCTGTACTCATAAGACAATGCCTCCCAGCATTTCCAATTTTGGTGACCCAACTTTGTTTCTTGGTGTCTGTGCCTAAATATACTAGCACAAGATTATCATAAGACAAGCTTGTGTTAGGGCAGGAGGACCAATTTGGGGGTGAGGGTATGTAAGAAAAACATAATATAACATACAAAGTGTTAGTGTAATCACCTCTCCTCATTGTTATGGACCTTTCTAGGACAGACACAGGGTGATTTAACTTCAGTTCAGGGGCAGGAAGGACTTATAACTGGGCAATGCAGTTTCTTTGAAGACCACATGCTAATCTTAGCAGGTGCTTATCTATGCAGGAATAAGGCCATTATATACATGCACAACTTTTCTTTAGAGAAACAGATATAAATAACAATACGGTCCAACTCCTTAACAATTAGAGTAGACTTCCTAAGACATGAGAAGATGTAAATCATTCTACTGTTACTTTATTTGATGCTAAAGAATGTTTGTTCTACGACACCAGTCCAGCCAAACCCAATGTAAACTCTCTGTACTTTTTCAAGGAGAAAACTCCATATAAATCAATAAGACATTTCCTATTGATAAATATTTAATGATTTTTCTCTTCGCCCCAGGAATGTCACTAGTTTTTCTTCAATAAATAAACCCAATTATGTTCTGAGAGCTAGATTTACTACCCATCTCTCCCCTCATTATAACAGTTAGCGCTTGTCGTACTTTGTAATTCTCTCTTCCCTCATTCTACTTTACAACCATTTACGCTCTTCACTTACAGCTTTTATATAAAATATTACCATGCATCCCATTCCTTCTTAGCTTCCCAGGGAAAACGAGTACAATTTCAGACTCACAACTGCTCGAACTTACTAAATGGCCATAAAAGGAGCTCACAAAGGTTACAGAATTTATTTTTACGATGCTTTGCTAATAGCGAACCAACCAAGACATTGAAAAGGTCCCTTACTTGGCAACAAAAAAGTCTGCAAAGCCATCTCCAGGGCTAATCCACTCCATGTTTTACTGCCACATCGAGGTGACTTATAATTCACTTTAGATGTCCTTCTACACAATGAGCAAATGAACCATTAACTAATTCGTGGCATATGCCAGATTAATAATGCTATAGATATAACTCTGCCAAACCAACTGAACCATGTATTTGTGGTATCATGTTAGGTTCACTGCCATCCTTCACCGTAAGCTATAAATGTATATCTTCTTCTAGATAAATTTTACATTTTATTGCAAATTTACTATAAAGCAACTACTTACCGGTACCTGCTGGAATTGATAGGAGTTAAACATCCCCTGGGCTGCTATTTACCTCTGGCCTCACTACATTTGTTTGGGAAGACTTTTTTGCTTCAGAGCCATCGCATTGGCATCTGTACGGAGTGACACCAACTGCGAGATTGCTAGAAGAATAGACAACACAGTACATGTGGTTCTTCTGCTCTCCCATCTCCTCTCACTTAATTGCAGAGGTCAATGCCATTTGCATTGCTCTATATGCCAAGAATTGATTGAGAAGGGATATTTATTTACACAGTTTTTCTTAAAAATTCAAACAAGTGCTAGGACAATATATAAAGAATCTTTTTGAGTTCCTCGGCAGAATATATGTGACTATACCCAAGACAGGTACACTTTAAATGCATTACTGAAATACTGAATAATGAAGCGTATTGCTCTGAAACAAAATCTGAATAAGTAAATAAAATCAAGCTGGTACAATTATCTAATTTTTTTCTTATAAAGTCCCTGCTGACTTTTCAATGTAAACGCTGCCTTTTCATTGGTGCCTAGTAACACATATAGTGACAGTCATTCGGGTGGCCAATAGAGGAGCTTACTAGTCTTGTTCTGCATTGTTGTGCCGCACTGGCATTCAGCGTTTCCACACTTTGCATGGAGTCACAAAACACTCCCCATAGAGACGCATTGATTCAGTGCATCTCTATCAGTAGATGTTAATTTGTGCACTATGATGTTTTTTTGCACTTGCTCAATAGCCTCTCAAAGCTTTCCTATGGAAAGCACTGGATTGGCTGCGATCATCAAGATTGACAGGTGCAAGGCGGAGCCAGCCGCAGTGAGACCAGTGCGGCGTGGGAAAAGGTGAGTAAAATCAAATTTTCAAGGTGATGCAAGGGGGGCTGGGGAGCTAAATAGTTATAGTGTAAGGAATGTTTGTATTGCTGACACTATTGTGTTCATTTAAACATATCAATTAGCTCGGTGTTCGAGTTCTGTAATAAAATTCCTACTGGAGCAAACGTTTCGTTGAATTCCGGATTGTGAATGTTGTGCTCAGCGTGTCTCTAACACAGCCCTGTTTCTGCCTCTCCTGCCTGAAGTGCTGGACTAAGTGCTACTTGATGTTATATAGAACAACGCGCTCTATTCTATTGTGTAATGAAGAGGTGGGATCCTCGATCAGGTCCATCGCAACCATTGAATGGCAGAATCTGGAAATTAGAGCCCTCCAGCTCTCCAACGCTCTGCTTATCTGTCAGAGATGTTTAATGGAATTGTTATATACCAGGCGGCTGTTTCTGTTACAAAGAATCTCACACAGTAACAAGCAGGATATCTGACAGGCACACAGCACGACAGAAATAAACAGGTCACATATAAACTGCAAACTGCTGGGTATGTATGACGTAGCTAAATAAAACCAAAATGTGCAATTTGTGAGATTCCCAAGAAATAAAAATCACATTAGACTGTTATTTGTAAATGAGTGTATCACAGAGCTCCACTTCAACAAGCCTCACAGTAATGTGCAGTGTGTAGGACTGTATCACAGAGCTCCACTTCAACAAGCCTCACAGTAATGTGCAGTGTGTAGGACTGTATCACAGAGCTCCACTTCAACAAGCCTCACAGTAATGTGCAGTGTGTAGGACTGTATCACAGAGCTCCACTTCAACAAGCCTCACAGTAATGTGCAGTGTGTAGGACTGTATCACAGAGCTCCACTTCAGAAAGCCTCACAGTAATGTGCAGTGTGTAGGACTGTATCACAGAGCTCCACTTCAACAAGCCTCACAGTAATGTGCAGTGTGTAGGACTGTATCACAGAGCTCCACTTCAGAAAGCCTCACAGTAATGTGCAATACTGTAATGTGCAATAAACAATACAACTTACAGCACATTTTTTCTCCTCGATACAGTCCTTAAGCTGAAGGAAAATGCAAGAAAGTGCAGGAAAAGCAAAAAGAGGAAAAGGCACGTTCCATGTGTTAAGAAGGGAGAACAAACAATGGGATGGTTACTGGTAGGGATGTTGTGCAGGGACTGCGCCAGTCTGGTGCGCATGCACTTAACTGAACTCAAGATAAGTTTTATTTCTAAGGATTGGTCAGACCTCCTTTTATAATTAGTGCAGACTTTAATTAGTGGGTGTACAAACAAAAGCGGATACAGCTGCAGATCTACAAAATTAATACAAAACAAAATAATAGTGTAACACTGTTTGATAAGATGTAAATGCGATATGTGGAATATAACTCACAAGATGGACTAAATAATATCACCCGAGGGTGCTTCCCCTGATGTGGATGGGGGGTAAAAACCACTCCTCCTACTTCGAAGATGACGGAGTCAGACTCAGGATTGTAGAGTAGAAAAATGTCTTCTTTATTTAAAATAAGTATAAAAATATATAAGCTATTATAGTACCAGGTCCTACGCATTTTGTCCACAAAGGACTTCCTCAGGGACCTCCTGGTATTCAAATTTATAACAGCAATTTATAACAGCAATAACAGATATACAAATAAGCAATATTGCTGTTATAAATTTGAATACCAGGAGGTCCCTGAGGAAGTCCTTTGTGGACAAAATGCGTAGGACCTGGTACTATAATAGCTTATATATTTTTATACTTATTTTAAATAAATAAGACATTTTTCTACTCTACAATCCTGAGTCTGACTCCGTCATCTACGAAGTAGGAGGAGTGGTTTTTACCCCCCATCCACATCAGGGGAAGCACCCTTGGGTGATATTATTTTGTCCATCTTGTGAGTTATATTCCACATAGCGCATTTACATCTTATCAAACAGTGTTACACTATTATTTTGTTTTGTATTCATTTTGTAGATCTGCAGCTGTATCCTCTTTTGTTTGTATACATAAAATATAAAAACAGATTTAGATTTTTTTTTCTCAGAATCTGTTCAGAATCCTTTTCTGATTAGCATTTAAATCATAGCCGTTTGACTCACCGTGGATCCCTAATGTATCTGTGCTAGCCATGATCCGAGGCTTGCGAGGTACAAGTACTGCGTACATTGATCTGAAACGGGCACATAGTGAATACAAATGTAAGAACAGTACGTATAGTGTACAGGTCTTATATTTATACCAAAGGCTTTTATTTCACACAACGTAATATGTGCTAGATTTATATACCATGTGTTTCGATTGTTTGCATATAACAGAAAGAACCAGAGAAATATGCTCAAAGATTATTTTAAATCTGCAGGACAAGAACTATCAGTAAAATGTGTCTTGATTTATTCACACCCTTATACAATAAGTATATAAATTCTATACGCATTGACAAACCTCATAACAACTTGCCGAGTCTGTCACATCACTCACTGTTCTCTATATGCTAATTGCAGACATATTTTTGCTACCTGCAAATTAGTTATGTTGTGAGAATTAACTCCAGCGTCTTGCGTGGCTTGTGAGAGCATGTTTGGTGTTGCCTGCCTCTGGAGGGACAGACAATCAGGCCTGGCCAAACCTTTCATTAAAAGATAATTCATGTGTGTTCACCTAGAAACAGAAAATCTTTCAAGCATGTATTAACTAATTGTGTACCTTTCACATACATACTAATAGGAGCTAAATAGTCTGGGTATCATAATATAGAATTTTTCAAAATCGTTTGATATCTTGCGTTGATCATGTCCAGGTCAAAATATATCTCTATTCACATTTAAATAACTGGAGGTTTTTTATTATCACTCCAATGGACATAACCTCTTAGGTGAGTCCTACATTAACAATTCACCTTGCTGATTTTAGCTAAAACAGGCAAAATCTCTAATGACACAGAGAGGGGTATTTTTTATAAACCCCTACATACTTATTAACCCTTAATGTATATAAAATAAAGGTTCAAGCTCCTACTACTTAAACCTCCAGTTATTTAAACGTGCATAGGGATTTGGGATAGGGCGCAGGTAACCTTTTTTTAGTTTCTGTTCCATGTATTTGGGCTGATGAATACTGTATCCATTGCACTGTGAGGATATTTATGGAGTGATAAATATTAAAAATAATATAATATATTGACACTGTTCCCCGTGATTGATTTAAAGTGAAGAGTTACCCACTATTTTAACTCTTATAGACCCTGGAGTACATTTTATTAGAGAATTTGTATTTCACACATTAATCACAAACTAATTATAAAAATATAATTTATTGTGACAAATAATTAACTAATAATATGTAACATATGTGACAATAATCAGTGAGTATTTAAATATAATGTAAGTATACATATGGCAACAGTTTTGACTCAATTCCAGATAGCTTATAGCAACGTATCCACATAGATGCAAATTTCAACAAGATTTACTGCAGGACAATTTCTTTGAAATTCGCTGGGCATTCCTTAACACAGAACTTTTCAAAGCCACACAACAGCAGTAGGCAGCTTACAGCAATAAATACGTTTGCTGCCAGTTTGAATCACTATAACTCACTCACTGCTGGCTACAATTCACATGCTAAAAACACCTTTTATATTGCAATTAATAAATATAATATTTCTCATACCATATCAGTTTAACCAAAGAATAATGCTACCAGAGTTTACATTGCAGATAATTAACTTCCTTGATTAAAGTTTTATTATCCCTAAATTCAGATAAGACAATAACTCTGGATAATAGCTTGATATGCTCAACTTGGCACATTAGCAGTAAATATATTGTTCATTTAATCCACCTGCAGTAATGGAATGTATAACCATATATTTCCTTAGCTAGCTATGATTTCATAATATTTGAAATCTGACCAGATTTTTTCCAGGTATATTTCTGAAAAATTAATTAATTTAAATTAAATTTAAATAAAAACAGCATATTTACCAGCTTTCTTGGTAGAAATTCTTTAGGCTTGGAGATATATCCCATGAATGGTGTATGCAAGTATGCGTATAGAATTGTGGAAATAGTAAGTTATCAGAGTTCTGAGTATTAAGAATTTTAGAGTTTCAGTTGAAAAAGGATGTTAGAGTTAGTGATCAAAGACTAAAGGCCTCCTTGCTTCTTGCTTATTTCTCCAGATATCATACTTAAGCCCTTGTTTCCTGCTTGCTTCTCAATTTATCAAGGAAAAGCTTCCCTAAACGTTCTTTACATCACTAATTTAAAATGGCAAACAAAATTAAAGGGACTCTCCAGTGCCAGGAAGACAAATTGTTTTCCTGACACTGCAGGTCCCGTCTTCCTCCCACCCCCATCCCATGTTGCTGAAGGGGTCAAAACCACTTCAGTGACTTACCTGAGGCAGCGTCGATGTCCCTCAGCGGTGCTTCTGGGTTCGTCCACGCTCCTCCCCGTCATCCGGCGGGGGAGACTGATCACTCCAGCCGGTGGGGGAGACCTAATGCATTAGACCTCCCCATAGGAAAGCATTTAAAATGATTTTCAATGCTTTCCTATGGCGATTTTAGCGATGCTAGAGGTCCTCACACAGCGTGAGGACGTCCAGCGACGCTCTAGCACAGAAAACTTGTGCTAGAATCCCGGAAGTGCCCTCTAGTGGCTGTCTAGTAGACAGCCACTAGAGGAGGAGTTAACCCTGCAAGGTAATTATTGCAGTTTATGAAAACTGCAATAATTACACTTGCAGGGTTAAGGGAAGTGGGAGTTGGCACCCAGACCACTCCAATGGGCAGAAGTGGTCTGGGTGCCTGGAGTGTCCCTTTAAGTGGGTGTATCTTCTCTACAGGTTATCATCTAGACCAGGCACAGGCAACCTTCGGCACGCCAGATGTTTTGGACTACACCTCCCATGATGCTTTGCCTGCATTATGGGTGTAAGAGCATTACGGAGCATGTGGTCCAAAACATCTGGAGCACTGAAGGCTGCCTACCACTGACTTTGGTCAATAGATGGTGTTGTTGTCACATGTTCATCTTTACCTTGCAACATTGATGGTAGTTTCCTTGCCATTAAACGTGGTAGTGCCATTCAGGGGCCATGCGTCAATATGTCTGACACCTGCAGCATGTTGATGGACGCCGGCCACTGCGGATCCACACTAGTTTATAACCCCACGTCCGCCCATGGCATGGAAGATGTCGACGTGCGCGTGACATCACGTAAAGGACGCACGCATGTTCTGGGGTCAAAGGCCAATCGGATCCACAAGAGGGGTATTTAAAGTTACCTATTGCTTCTGCTCATTGCCCTGTCATGGTTTCCCTAGGGGTTGTTCAAGAGTGTATTCCTAAACGTTTATTTCTAGTATTTGACTTTGGCTTCATTTGACTTCCCTGTATTCTGGTATCCCTGACTTTTGGCTTTCCCTCATCGTTGTGTCTCTTTCTGTATCCCTGACCTCGGCAAGTATTCTGACTATTCTCTGGTACATTAAAGGGACACTCTAGGCACCCAGACCACTTCTGCCCATTGGAGTGGTCTGGGTGCCAACTCCCACTACTCCTAACCCTGTAAGTGTAATTATTGCAGTTTTTTATAAACTGCAATAATTACCTTGCAGGGTTAACTCCACCTCTATTGGCTGTCTATTAGACAGCCACTAGAGGGAACTTCCTGGTTTCTAGCACAGGAAACCTGTGCTAGAGTGTCGCTGGACGTCCTCACGCTGTGTGAGGACCTTCAGCATCGCTCAAAACCCCATAGGAAAGCATTGAAATGATTTTTCAATGCTTTCCTATGGCCGATCAGTCTCGCCCACCGGCCGACGCAATGGATAGGAGGAGCATCACGGAGGCAGAGACAGCGGCAAGGGACATCACCGCTGCCTCAGGTAAGTCACTGAAGGGGTTTTTACCCCTTCAGTAACCGGGGATTGGGGGGGGTGGGAGGGAGAGGGACCCTCCAGTGCCAGGAAAACGGATTGTTTTCCTGGCACTGGCACTGGAGATTCCCTTTAAGTCCGGCCATTCTAGGGCCTGGTAAGACGTTACCTTTTAGTCCTAGGTGTGATACAGTTCTGCGTGCGGGATCAATTAGTAATCCTGACAGTTGTAACACCACAAAAAATTATCGTCAAGAAGTCCAACTACAACTTTGTATAAGGGGTTAATTATCTTTCGTGATGCGTTTGATGTCATAATTCCTACCTTTATGGATACCCGTCCATCAAAGATATGTCAATCTTCAAAGACTCAGACTGACTGGGCTTTGGGTTATAAAGTAGATTTTGACATGTAATGAACCCTTGTTCACCTTCTCTCACAATGGATTCTTGTAGCCATCCATAAAATCCATAAAATTTTAAAAGTAAAGTTAATTACTTTTAGTATTATCTGTTTCTTGTAATCCTGTGTCTGGTTTTTGTGTGAAACTATATGCAGTAGTATGTGACAGCATGTGATATATACATGTATTTTACACCTGAGAGAGTTTAAATAATTATTCCCTGTTTCCTGCTCAATAGTAGCAATAATATATTGATACTATGTAAAATAATGAAAGTGATACCATTGGCAGATACATTATCTAATTAGAGGAAGTTTTTTTGGTAGGTTACCTCGATACCAGCACCGTATTTGATTAGACAACTGAATGCTGAAATTTTTGTTTATTTTTTATAATAATAATAATAATAATAATAATAATAATGTAACAAGCACATTTCCCAGTCTCCAGGTCTCTGATATATACTGTAATAGCTAGCAAGATTTTAGATAATGTTTCCCCCAAGGAAGCTCAGTGACATGAAGCCAGAGGTAAAAAATGGGCCCATGGGTACTTTACCCCCAAACTGGATCTACTTGTACATAAATACCTGTTTGCTGTGAATAATACAGCACTATCTGTTCTACTGACTACTGTCAGATTCATTATATGTGTATGATGCATAGACTTCTATGCGATATTATTTGCCAATTATCCACAAATAAATCAGTGACGTTTTAATAACGTGTGCATTTTTTTGGGACAAATGTAAATTCGTCGAAATTTTGGGCAATTCGTTTATTTGACAGAAACATGGATGACTGAATAAAATTTTGAATAAAATAAACAAAACTTAAATTACTTGCAGAATGAAATCAGTCCATACAATTTGTTAATAAATGTTCCCTTTAATTACAAGGAGAGATCCACTTGCTCCCTCCTTGTTATTTAATACCTTTAAAAATAGAAGCCATAACAATAAATCAAAATTATAAAAAAGTATTCCTTTCCCCAATTCCCTGGACTTCCGGGGTACTTAATTTAATGGGGTGCACTTGGTGCCAGCTCCATCCCCTGGCTGTGAGTGCCCTCTCGCTCCTGCCATGGTTTGTAACAGAATTGCAACTCCCATGATGCCCACCCAGCCCTGAGTGAGTTACTCTTCTGCTACCAATGGGGTAAGGAGATCATTCAGGTGGCCCAAGGTTTATCCTTAGTAGCAGAAGTGCAATTTCCATGATGCTCGCCAGAGGCGTAACTAGAAACCACACACCATACATCTCATCTCCCCACGCCCCTGTGTCTCATTCATACAAACACACACTGACATACATCCAGATACACACCATAAACACATACAGATACATACACGGACACACAAGCTGATATACAGACACACATACACACATGCAAATGCAGACACACAAACTAACACACAGATACACAGACACATATATACACACAGACACACATGCAGACACAGACACACATAAGTACACACTTTTAGATACACAGAATGACACTCCTATAGATACAAACACTGACACAGATTCACAGACACACATGCGGGTACAAAGACACACATACAGACAGATACACAAACATTTAAGGACAAATATTCAAATACCCAGAATGACACTTATACAGATACAAACAGTGACACACATACAGATACACAGGGCAAACACAGACATACAGATATGCAGACAAACATACACACAGAGACAAACACATACAGGCACACACATAGAGACACACACATACATACAGAGACACACACATAAATACAGAGACACACACACATACAGACACACACACACACATACATATAGAGACACACAAATACAGAGACACACACACATACAGAGACACACACACACATACATACAGAGACACACACATATACAGAGACAGACATACACAAACACACACACATACAAAATGGCTTAGTCACACTCCTGTTTCCTACCTTTTAGCTGCAGGAGGGTGACTTCCCTGGGGTCCAATGACTCAGGCTGATGGGAGTCAGAGTTCCCACTCTGATTCGCTCCTCTCCTTCCTCCCGTGCGGACTCTGTGTTAGCTGGCAGGAGTGACCAGGGAAGTCACTTCCTCCCAGCTCAGTCTGATCTCATCACAGGAGGCCCAGTCAGCTGTTAAAGCGCCGCAGCGCTGACCAGTGCCCCTGTAAATACATAGCATCCGGTGGTCCAAACAGCATGGGCCACCCGATGGGCCCCTGAACGTGTATCCCCGGCGGATCTACCACATGGCTGGGGGCGCAACACATGGAGGCGGGCACCCGGTGGCAGGGGTCCGCAGGGCAGCCGGCCCCCTGGAGTATCGGCCCAGCCTATAGTTGTTGACTGAACCACAAGCAGCAAGGGTGTTGCATCTGTTCCAGCAGGGGAAAAGAAAGTTTGGGATCCAGCCAAGCAGAGCTCGATGAACTTTATGGGAGCTGCACTTCTGTCACATTAAACAAAGTCGTCGTCCCCAATCCCAAAGCCCAGGCTCCCCGACGCTCCTATTTTTAACCCCTCACTTGCCAGCAATGAGTTAGTGGTTTAAAATATAATCAGTTTTCTGATTTTCTTCATTTGCAAACAAAATTGGAAGGAATGAAACTCAAATTGCATTTTTTTTTCAGATGGAACAAATTGAATTTTCTTCACGTGCAGAAATCTAATTTTAAATAGTGTGTCTATGTAGCAAACAGCTGTAACCTCTTTACTAGAAAACCAATATCATAAGGCTTATTTTATTTATTATATAGAGACTGACACAAGATATTTAACTCATTAAATCACAAATTGCTGAATTAAGGCTAACAGGATCAATAGAAAAATAGAGGCTATGCAAATAGTTGCTGTGTGCACTAAACAAAGTGCTACAATCATTTATTAGAAGGATACATATTAAACAAAGTTTTGGTAATCCCTTTGTCAATGCATTATGTCCATTTTAAGGCTAAGGTAGCTAATTCTGGAAGAAATCTGCAAACTCCCCGGGGGTCACAGCCAGAAAACGTTTGGCTACATTTTGCACTTTGTTTTCAAGATCACCACAGTTCTGTGTTTATTTTTTATTTTTCAATTTATTTATTAGCTTTCTAAAATCAGTCATTCCCGAATCCGTCCATAAATTGGGATTTATCCATTCCCATCCTGACATCCACAACCTGTAGGCTTGAAATAAAAGAAGCAATTGGATTCACAACATCAGACCCAAGTTTAATCCCTGAGCCACGCAGCTGACAGACAATCACATCGTGTGGTTTAGATCTGTAAAGGTAATCATCTGCCAATCTCCATATGAATCGTACAAAATAAAATCGATCTACAAAGAAAACTGTCAAACATATTATATTCATAACACAACCAAGAAACTCTAAATGAAAATAATACACACCTTTTGTCTTTACTTTTACCTGATCACTTTGCTGCCAACCAGTCAGTAACAGCAAGCCAGCGGACGTAACAGCATAATGTGCATGAGACAGTTGTTGTAGTAAGTAATAAATCTAATGTTTTATAAAGCACGTTTCTCCAGAACAGGACTCAGGATTCTTTAGCCCATTTAGCCGAAGGATGTCTGCGTTGAATAAACTGTGTTAAACCTGCGACTAGGACTTTATCTCAGGGTCTACAGTCAATAATCTACCCAGCTGGTCATATTGATATAGGCCAGTTGGTTAAAGAGCATAACATAACATAAGCAGAATCTGTTCAAGCCTCAATGTTGCAAGTTTGAGTCTCTGCAGAAAATCTAATAGGCATTTCATTTTTCAAAGGCAGATAAAATACAGCTGAAGTGAAGAACATTTTGATGGATCTTAACGTGTCTTGCATATAGATTTACACTGCAGTTTGCATCTTTATTAGTATCTTTACAAAAATCAAAAATGATGACGTTTTAAAATATTGCGTAATTCAGTATTTATTGTAAGTTAATACTTAAAAGGCAAAAACAAATTATGCATCACACATTGAAATACATCTGTGCGTCAGACAAAACAATATTAGCACACGGTTCTAGGTAAACACTGACAGTATATTTATTACAATACAGAATAACTGTACTTGAGAGAGGATGTTTAATCTTAAACAAATGATTAGCAAACACAAAAAGAATACATCAAGTGTCTAATGTTGGCTCTTTAACTGACACAACAAATGTCTTCAGGGATTCCGGCACAAACACAGAAATGAATGATATCCTGAATGATGTATATTGTGTTTATTTCACTGTATCCAGATCAATGAGATTGAGATATAAACTCTTTTATAATTTTGTTTCAGTCTAACTGTTAATGTCAAGGCTAAAAATGAAAATTTCACCTACCTAAAACACTTTAGCTTCCTGAAATGCTTTATGTGTGCAGAGTGTGTCCTCTGTTCTCATTTTACAAAAACTGCAGATTTCAAACGGAATTGACACTATTTAAATTAACCTGGTGACACCTTATTGGCTGTCAATCAAACAACTTGCCCTCTTACTTCCCGGTTGTTTAGCTCAGTTGAGGTAAACTGAACAGGCAGCAATTGCCCAGAGCACCTGCCTTGCAAAGACTCCTCATTGAGCTGCATTGGGAAGTCTGTGATTGGACAGCCACAGAAAGTCTGGGCGGGGTTAGTAGGGGAGGGCTTGCAAATGCTGCAGACAAGAGAACTGCAGCTTTTGCAAGCTGTTTAAGGACACTCCCCCAAAAAACACATTTAAATACATGCATGTTTTCATTAGGAGTATATCAACAAAACAGAGATCTAGTTATTTTTTTTAGTTTTTTTTTTTGGGGGGGGGGTGGGATGGAGGGGACTGGAGTGTCCCATAAAGTTTTAGCTCCATACATAAAACACAGCAATAGAAACAGAACGTTCGTGGCAGACGTGTAGAGCTGAAAAAATTATAGAGTATTCACAAATGACATCATAATAATCGCGATAACGCTCTGACAGCCAGGCTTACGAGAGTCGGGAGGGAGCGGGAAGATGGCGTTTGCTGAGCCTCTTCATTCCTGTACATGCAGCCAGTGACTCGCTATATATATATATATAATACACAAGATCCAGCGCACTCACCTATCCACTAAACAGCAACTTCAATGTTGAAAGATTTGATTAGTTTTTAAAAAAAAAAAAACACCTGCCAAAGATGGGGCACATTGACGTTGTGGCAGGCTTATACAATGTATGATCATATAATGTAACTAAACCTCCATTATTTTTGCCTAGATAAGGTGTTTTTAAAAAAACAAATAAAGTCTTTGAACATTGAAGTTGCTGTTTAGTGGATAGGTGAGTGCGCTGGATCTTGTGTATTGTATAATTTGGCCCCCCAGCACCCCCATTTATGCATGTTCAGGTGAGTGCAGCCAACCCCCCTTGTTTCATGTATATATATATATATATATATATATATATATATATATATTCTGTATTTACTCAAATCTAATCGATGGTGCATTAAATTCAAAATTTTCCATCAAATTCATACAGGCAAATTAAAACTGGTGAATTAAACCTAGTGATTTAAAACAGGTGAATTCAAACAGACAAATTCACACATGTGAATTAAAACTGTACTTAGACCAGTCTAAATAAAGAAGGTGTGAGCCAATCAGGTTGCCACAATAACTGTCATGGTGCGCCAGGAGGGTTCGGCACAAGGTCCTTGGTGTCCCGGGAGTTAGGGACACTCCTGGTTCGCTCTCTCTTTGGCCACTGGCTGATTTTTTAATTCTTCAGCAGCACGCCGCACATACTTTTGGCCTGCCGGCCCCTGCAGCCGCTCAACATGGGTTGCAATGTGCAGTGAAAGAGCCTTGTCTGCCCTCCGGCGGGCAACCTTTGTCTCATACCTTATGTGTTGCCTTCGCTGCCCCATGCTTCCCCTTGGGTGTTAGAACCATGAGGGATCCATGGTAACTTGTTCAGGGGCAGTGTGGGGAACATCCAGTTTAATGGCCAAAAGGACATAGTGTCCCGCCCACCTTAGAGGCATGTATGCCTACCTGCACTTGAGGGTCCTCCTGATTATATAGGCCCAGAGACCCGTTCTTGTAGGAGTGTCCCCACTCCCTTTCCCCTATTTAAGGAAAGAACACCCTGAGTTGTCTACTCAGTTGCTTTATGGACTCCCTAGGGATCACAAGCCCCCTCTGCCTTTGTTAACCCTTACCAGCCTGGATTTGCCTTTGTTAACCCTTGTTTGCCTGGACTTGCCTTGGCTAACCCCTGCCTCCCTGGACCAGTGTTGGACTATATGGTAAATCTTTATTTATTTGTTAATCAGCCAAAGACTCGCTACATTTTACTGCTTATCCTACCTGTAATATTTACTAAGACTTTATGTTATTTGATGGTCCTGGTCCTACACCATTCGTTTTGTTCTCAGACTTTTCAGTTAATGCCATTCGTTTAATAAATAAAGACTTTGAGTTAAGTGACTGTTTTGTTCAAATCTCTGCAGATTGAGCCCATTCACCACAAACCCATGACAATAACTTTCTATATCACATTTCAAAGAGTTGGCCTTGTGCAGATCAGGGGGTTCTGGAAGTTGTAGAGCCATCATCAACTTTTTATTTTGTGAACACATGCATTAACACACACATGTACATATGCAATACATGTATCATGTATGTAGTTTCTGTAAGCCACACGTTCTCCACTATTTATGGATATTATAAAATATAGACTGTCTAAACTAATGATGGATTCTGTATCTCACATGTACCAGAATTCCTTCTTTCGATACATAATACTGGGGTAATGATGGATAGATGGAGAAATGGA
Source organism: Pelobates fuscus (assembly GCF_036172605.1). Taxonomy (NCBI): domain Eukaryota; kingdom Metazoa; phylum Chordata; class Amphibia; order Anura; family Pelobatidae; genus Pelobates; species Pelobates fuscus. The sequence continues at coordinate 433,423,351 of NC_086318.1, forward strand.
CAGATCGATAGATGTATTTATATATATATATATATATATATATTTCTGCATTGTTCTGCTGCCCAGGATAAAGATGGTGTAGAGAAAATAATGAAAATCTTCAAATTAGTTTAGTTGTATTAAATAGCAAAACAAATGATTTCAAAACCCTATTGATTATGATGATTAAATACAGTAGAGTTGCATTCGTCTGGAATAATGATCCTATGACAGAGCAGGCTGGTTTGATACATTATTAATGCAACTTTGTAAAATATATGAGTCATAAACTACGCTTTACCAAACATAACGTATTCCAAGACACTAATCTCTATGTATGTTATGCTATTTCTCTACAAACCCCAATTCTGTATCAACGGCAATATATATTAAAACCCTAGGCAATTATGTTTCTGAGAAACCCATTCAAGCCCTTCAACTATAGGTAAATGTAATGCGATGGCCTGAGTAATATAAAACATTTTTCTAATAATAATAATAATACATGGTCACACTGGAAGAGATTGAAAATATCATAAAGAAATATTTCATTGGAATAGAGTGAGTCTTGAACCATTTTTAAAATCTCCAGTGGTGTGACTGGCATTTCTAAGTGGGGTAAATTGTTCCAGAGTGTAAGCACATTATGCACTTGAATTTGTTTGTACTCTGAAAAGAGACAATAACTTGTTGATCAATATGGTATACACAAGTGATATGCAAGGTGACGCAAGATTTTTGGAGGTAGCTTAGACTCTGACTGGGAATTCGCATTCACCGTACCTATCTTAAAGGACCACTGTAGGCACCCAGATCCCTTCAGCTCAATGAAGTGGTCTGGGTGCCAGGTCCATCTAGGGTTAACCCTGCAGCTGTAAACATAGCAGTTTCAAAGAAAGTGCTATGTTTACATTTGGGTTAATCCAGCCTCTAGTGGCTGTCTCATTGAAATGCTTTCCCATGGACTCATTGAATGCACGCACGGCTCTTGCCACGCATGCGCATTCAGTGGAAGAGGGAGGAGAGTTCCCAACATTGAGGGAGCCCGGCGCTGAAGAAAGAAAAGCCTTTAGCCCCTTCCTCCCCCTAAAGCCTGGCGGGAGGGGGACCATGAGGGTGGGGGGGACCTATTAACACTATAGAGCCAGGAAAACGAGTTTGTTTTCCTGGCACTATAGTGGTCCTTTAACCCCTTAAGGACCAAATTTCGGGAATAAAATGGAATCATGACATGTCACACATGTCATGTGTCCTTAAGGGGTTAAGACAGTAAAGAAAAGTAAAGTAAAAGCACTTAATAAGTGTAGTTTTTGGATAAGTGAATATTCTATGTGGTATATTTATAGATACAGCTGCTTCCTCTCAATATGTGCAAATGTCCCCAAAACACACCCAAAAACAAATATGACAAACCCAAAAAATCCAAGATAGACCTTACGGTAGCTTCTTCCTTTCAGTAAACAGTGCTGTGAAAAGATTGGGCCACAGGCAATTGTAGACAAACAAAATGCGTGGGTACACAAATCACACACTAACAGTCAAGAATTAAAAGGTGCACTCAAAGTAAATTTTAAATTTAAGGACAAAAGAGCAGAAACGGCAAAATATAGCTATATTTTCAATCACTTCAGTAAATAACCCTAAAAATTTATCCACCCAAACACATGATCACCATTCATTTTTTCCAGTGTAAAGAAGATACCAATATCTGTGAAGAATGAAATATTTCTTTTAAGAAGTCCTGCAAGGCTTAAATCGCCGTCTAATGCCTTTTTTTCTCTTTTCACCTATACCTACTTATAGAAAACAATAAATATCTACCGATGTATCAGGTTAATGGAAAACAATTCTCCTATAAAGTTGTTAAGTAGAAACAAAGTGTCTTAATAACGCGCTTTTTTATTGAAGCAATTTTTCAAACAAAATGCTTTTATTATTGGTGATTGATGCGCGCGACCAACTGTATCGTGTTTTTTCTTCGTACTCTAATACTGACACATTTTACAAAGAAACCGAAAATATACTGCTTACTTCTACGTTTCGCTAGAACATATATCTACTCTGAGAGGGGTCATTTTAATTTGCTGCAAAGATTGATTAAGTCTGCAAAGTATCATTAATTACAAGAAAAGTATGTTCTTGAAGCCAAGTGTTTCTGGCGTTGGAGTGGACAATAGATTATACGTCGCAGACACAATAGAAATTTAGTTGGGTGATTTGCCAAGGTGACGATGAGAAGTGGCTGAATCAGTAATTTATTCTCACTATTTCTGCACATTGAGGTGTTTATTCCGTAGCATACCGTGCAATACTTGTAAAGTAATCAATAAAAACACAGTTGGCGACTGACATCTTACTTTTGTATTTAGAGTTTAGTCTCTAAATAATGATAGGGTTATTCAATAAACTGTGAATTCCTGAGAATGCAAAGTGAATTTAAAAATTTACCCCACATTTGCCAAAACTGATGAAATTTTCAAGTCCGTTACATTTTCAGTTTTGCCAATTTGTGCTAAAATTTAACATTCCCTTTGAATTCCCTGTGAGTTCTGCACAATTCAGACTTTAGTAAATAAGCCCCGTGAAGTGTAGTAAATGAAAATAAAACTGCCAACAATTAGGTAACAAAAATCCATTTGAAAAAAAACAACATTCCTGCTCAGCCATTATCTCGGCCTGGCTATTGTAAACTGAATTTTACATTTCAGTTTGCAATTCACTACAATTTGAAATTCAGTGAATAAACCCCAAGGTGATTTTTATAAGTGGGTAAAGAGCTTACAATTGGGATCTCTGTGGAGACGTGTAAAATAATTTTAAACAGGTTACTAAATGGCTGAACAAAAAAAACGACCTTTCTATGTGAGAACATGGCTTTATAATTCATTACACAGCAGGAAACCAAGTGGGACAAACTAGATGGGACAAAAATTTGCAAACACCGAAACATGGACACCACTTACCACTTTTGTCCATCTGGAAAATTGACTTTTAATGACAACTCTCTGTAATCTATCTTTAAGCCAACATTCTACCCAAAAACAAGAATTTTCATCTAGACCAATTTCTTTTACTTTGAACACTAACCTATTGTGAGGAACCATATAAAATGCCTTGGCACACTCCAAGTAGATCACATCCACTGCAACACCCTGATCTATACTTCTACTTACTTCTTCGTAGAATGCAATTAGGTTAGTTTGACATGACATATGTTTCATAAAATCATGCTGATTGCTAATAACACTGTTCTTCCCAATGAATTCCTGAATATTATCCCTTAATAACATTTCAAATACTTTCCCAACCATAGAAGTTAAGCTCACAGGTCTATAATTTCCAGGCAACGATTTTGAACCCTGTTTGAACATAGGAACCACATCTGTCTTCCTCCAATCTTCCGGTACAATTCCTGAAAGAAAAGGATCTTGAAAGATTAAAGGATCATTATAGGATCAGGAACACAAACATGTATTCCTGACCCGATAGTGTTAAAACCACCATCTAGCCCCCCCTGGGCCCCTCATGCCTCCATAAATATAGCAAAATCTTACTGTATTCAAGCCTGAAGCTGTAGATCTGCATGCTGTTTGACTCAGAAAAACAAGCAGTCTGCTGACATCATCAGAAGTGGTAGCCTGATCCAATCACAATGCTTCCCCATAGGGTTGGCTGAGACTAACAAAAAGGCAGATAAGGGGCAGAGCCAGCATGATTCAAACACAGCCCTGGCCAATCAGCATCTCCTCATAGAGATTAATTGAATCAATGAATCTCTATGAGGAAAGGCACTGAATGTTTGGATGCATTTTAGGCAGCCATGACCCAGGAAGGATCTCTAACAGCCATCTGAGGAGTGGCCAGTGAAGTTATCACCAGGCTGTAATGTAAACACTGCTTTTTCTCTGAAAAGACAGTGTTAACAGCAAAAAGCCTGAAGGTAATTATTCTACTCACCAGAACAAATTCAATAAGCTGTAGTTGTTCTGGTGACTATAGTGTCCCTTTAAATACAGAGGTTCACTTATTTCCACACTTACTTTCTTAAGTACACATGGGTGAATACCATCAGGCCCTTGAGCTTTATTTACTTTAACTTTCTTTAGCTGCTGTAGCACCTTGTCTTGAGTCATCCAGTCAAATTTGTTCTGCAAGTATTTTTGCAGCAATCATTTGCATATCTCTTGTCATAGGATCCTCCATGATATATACTGAGGAAAAATAGTTACTAAAAATGTCTGCCTTTTCCTGGTCTTCTTTGACTAACACCCCCATCTCTGTTTTCAGTGTACCTACACTTTAATTTTTAGTTTGTTTCTTAAAATTTATGTACTTAAAAAAAAATTGGATTTGTTTTGTCTATCAATTTCATATTGCCTTTTTGCATGAATTACGGGCTTCTTTATATCTTATATTGGATGCCTCTAATTTGTCCGATTTAAATGTTTTAAATGCTATTTTCTTATGTTTAATATCTTTGTTTATTTTCCCACGAAGCCACATTGGTTTCAATGTGTTTCTTTTATATCTATTACCCAAGGGTGCATACTGAGAGATGTACCTTTCTAATATTTGTTTGAAGATATTCCATTTATCCTCAGTGTTTTTGTTTTCACTAAAGAGTTTATGCCACTCAACACGTAGCAAAGCTGTCCTTATCTTATCGAAATTAGCCTTTTTAAAATTATGTTGTAGCATACTCCATGTGCTTTTGCTTTTTTTAGGCTTCACGGACAGAACTCTGAATCACGTATCAAACGACACGGTTTTGTCTATTGTCCGTTACATTTGTTTTGTGATTCCATCACGTAACGATTGGAAATTACGGAATTCAGAAGAACAGCTATCCGCCCACAATTTATAGGAATCGCAATTGTTTGAAACCAAATGCAAGAGTCTAATAACAGATGTTATTTAAATATTAATATTTTATTTCACTTTTCAGGTTATTTCTTTACTTCTCAGTGATCTATAAGATCATTAATAGATGTAAAAAAAACTCTGGCTAAAAGTGAAGTCTAAAAACTTTGAAACATGCACACACACACACTACGACTCTAATATCTCCAATTAGCTGTGCAGTCGCTCCTCCAGAAACTATTCAATTACATCTATCTAGTGTGATTCAACAAAAAATCATTTCAAGTATGCAATAGAACACTGTAAGTGAGCATATTATCACTTCCTGCATCATAGATTGTTTATTGAATTCCAAAGAAAAGCCTCAGTTGAAGGCACAGAGCAGTTAAACAGATATATTAACACTCAGCTCAACTCCATACAGCACATTTCTTAAATAGTAGAAATGCACACATCATAGATTCTGGCGTGTTTAGTGCACTTTCTTATATAAATCATTCTCAATTACTGTCTTTAAAAGAACACTATAGCCTTATACATACAAACCTGTATTCCTTGCTCACCCCTTGCCTAGTTATTGACAGCCCCCTCCACACCTCCTGTGCTATAAAATGAATAAAATAAAGGTTTTACTCACCTTTTTTTCAGCATATAGGCTCTCTTAGCACTGTACACCTCTACACTTCCAACAACGTCATCGAGGAGTAATGGCTGCTGTGTCATGTGACCACTGTGTCATGTGACAATATGACAGCCACTAGAGCAGTGGTAGTCAACCTTTTTCTACCTACCGCCCACTAATGCATCTTTTTGGTTGAAAAAATTTCCTTACCGCCCACCAGTTTTCGCGCAAATGCAGAATATTTTTAAGAAAGGGGGGTGTTTTTTTAAAAAAAATAAATGTACGTACATTTATCTTTTTATTTCTACTTAATGCAGGTTTATAAGGTTTTTAACTTTATAACGTTTAATGAGAAAACAATAAAGTAAATTGAAATTACCTTTACTAGTGATTAATGAGATCCTTGAGGTTGATGCTGCGAGACTAAATATTTGATATCTGGTTCGATTTTCGTAAGGAACAAACAAAGGTCTCTTTCAGTGATATTCAGACGACTTCTCTGTTTGCGCATAATATGATTTCTCATTTGTGCGTCAGCTCATCTCCTCTCCCTCCTCAATTCCCCTCCCCACCTTTTATTCCCCTTTTTTTCTATTTTTTAACCGTCCTTATAGCAATGCCCAGTAGGAAGGCTGAGCTAGGTAGCCCACTTACTATAGTCCACTATAACATACAGACACACACACAGGACACACACACAAAGACACAGACAGGCACACATACAAAGACACAGACAGGCACACATACACACACACACGTATGTGTGCCTGTCTATGTCTTTGTATGTGTGTCCTGTGTGTGTGTGTCCTGTGTGTGTGTGTCCTGTGTGTGTGTGTCTTGTGTGTGTGTCTTGTGTGTGTGTCTTGTGTGTGTGTCTTGTGTGTGTGTGTCCTGTGTGTGTGTGTCCTGTGTGTGTGTGTCCTGTGTGTGTGTCTGTATGTTATAGTGGACTATAGTAAGTGGGCTACCTAGCTCAGCCTTCCTACTGGGCATTGCTATAAGGATGGTTAAAAAATAGAAAAAAGGGGAAAAAAGGTGGGGAGGGGAATTGAGGAGGGAGAGGAGATGAGCTGACGCACAAATGAGAAATCATATTATGCGCAAACAGAGAAGTCGTCTGAATATCACTGAAAGAGACCTTCGTTTGTTCCTTACGAAAATCGAACCAGATATCAAATATTTAGTCTCGCAGCATATACATACAAACTAACAGGCACACATACAAACAGACATGCACACACACATAAGACATACATAGACACACACACATGCATACACACAAACAATGACACATGCATACAAAGACAAGACACACATACATACAGACAGACACATACACACACACAAGACACATACAGACACACATACGACACACACAAGACATACATACAGACACAGACAGGCACATATACAGACACACAAGACACACATACATACACACACAAAGACACAGACAGGCACACATACACACAAGACACATACATACAAACAGACACACAGACATGCACACACACATGCAGACATACATAGACACACACACATGCAGACACAAGACACACATACAATGACACATACATACAAAGACAAGACACACATACATACAGACATACACACAAATATATACACAGACAGACACATACACACACACAAGACATACATACAAAGACACATACAGACACACACACACATATATACACAGACAGACACACACACAAGACATACATACAAAGACAAGACACACATACATACAGAGACACACACACACATATATACAGACAGACACATACACACACACAAGACATACATACAAAGACACATACAGACAGACACACACAAGACATACCTACAAAGACACACACACACATTATATTTAAGTCACCCTCCTGTTTCCTACCTTTAAGGTGCAGGAGGGTGACTTTCCCTGGGGTCCAGTGGTGGCTCAGGTGGATGGGAGTCAGAGTTCCCACTCTGACTCCCTGGTGATCCTCCCGCGCGGCTCTCAGTTTTACCTGGGAGGAGTGACCGGGGAATCACTTCCTCCCAGCTCTGATGTCATCACAGGGGGCCCGGTCGCGCTGTTAAAGCGCCCAGAGCTGACCGGGCCCCCTTACAATCCGCATCCATCGGGTGGCCCTGACAGCATGGGCCACCCGATGGACACTTTGGAAGGCGGCCCCGGCGGTTTACCGGGCGGGCCGGAGCCGCAAATGGTCAGGGCGGTACCCAGTCGCACGGGTACCGCCGGCTCGCACCCGCCCGCCCGATCAACCTGGAAATCCCTACCGCCCACCTGGAATCCTGAAACGCCCACTAGTGGGCGGTAGGGACCAGGTTGACGAACCATGCACTAGAGTCACATTTTAAACCTTCAAGGTAAACATTGCCCTTTCCCGAGAAACAGCAATGACTCACCTTGAACGGCTAAACATACAGGACAACTGTAGTGGTCTGGGCAACTTTAGTGGTCCTTTGGTCTCAATAATTTGGCCTGGATCTAGCGGCCTGTAGCTTTAACCCAGCAATATAAAACAGTGCAATTCAACAGTCATTTCCCACCATCTTTTCACACATTTATCTCTCATTAAGTCTACGTTTTTAATCTTTTACACATTTACCCATTTAATCTCCAGCTTTCTAGGATAATCTTTGTTCCTCGCTTTCCAATTCTTTTCAGCATCTGTGTCAGTCTCTTTAAACCCATTCCATTCCCACCTCTCTCCCCTCCCTCTAACTTTCTCTATCCCTCTTTCTTTCTATCTGTCTTATTCACTTGTTCCTCCCTATATATTTCACCATGTTTCTTCTGCTTCCAAACTCTTTCATCGTGTGCTTTTTAAAACATATAAACACCCTCATTGTATAATGAAATCTTTTAAATCTAGCATTTGCATTTAGGATAGACACCTGGATCTGTTTGCTTTGGACCATTAACCCCTTGAGTTAAGCAAATCCCTTATATTTGTTGAAGTCCCGACATGTCCTCCAGAGAGTGTGAATATATGTGTGGCGTTATACATTACGCTCATTGTATCAGACTCACGTAGAACCCGCTGTTACCGAGGTCTAGCAGCATATATTACACAGCTCCGAGGCTTTATTGGATTTTATGGAGGGATCCTAAAAGAGAGAAGTAATTTAAAGTGAATAGAAAATGAATTTCATTTATACATAAACTGGTTTATTTACTAAACACGCATTGATGGTGAAGTGATAAGGACAAAACAGAATGTAGGCCGTGATATCAGACCTGGGATATTACATTTGGAAATTCTCCTATCAGTTTATCACAACCCACTCATTGCTACTGTCTAAAATTATCATATTTTGGGGCACTATTTCCACTTTCATCTTCCACATTGTCATTAATCAATAATTGCTGATGCTATTTACACAATATTGTTTCCTTTTCCCTTTCAGGTCACTTTTTATTTCTCAATACGTCTGGAGCTCACAGTCCCATATTTATTAGTCCGTGGTTAAGAAGTAACAGTAGACACTGTGTGGTGGAAGTTGCAGTGTACGTGCAAAAAAACGGAAAATATATTGCTCGACTGCTGCCGGCCAACAAAACCAGTTATGAAGTCCTGACGTTACCAAGACAGAAGCAAAGTGGGTGAGTCTCGGCTAATATTAAGATTTGGGTTTTTTTAAGCTCTGAAACTATTTCAGAGTTGGACTGACAAACTGGAATGAAGGGACCTACTGTACATATAATCAATAATACTCGCTGTGTGCTATATTTTACTCATGGCATTATTAGTTGATCAAGTAACTAAAGTTCTGGTAATTCTTTCCTTGTAACAATAATAATGTATTCATGGTAGTGGGCAAGGTTTATTCATTAGCTGTATGGGCTGCATGGAAAAGAGAAGGTCTAACACAGAATGTTTATAGGTAAAAGTAGCACAATATACATGGAAAGAAGAAACGAGTGGATTCTTTATTCAAATTTCAGGAAGTGGTGGATATATAGCAATAGGGGAGAAGGAACACATTCCAGATAGAAAGTGCCTCGAAAAGGGTGAAAATAAGTGTAAAAATATCAAATATCTGATAAAGGCTCCAGCAGGGGGCAGAAACATTGCTTTAAGTCAATAAGGACTCACTAATTCATCCCTGAGTGCTGAGGCATCTATGTTTATATTTGAAGCTTTGCTTTTGGGTTTCACCAACCTGGCCTTGATGCACCTTGGCTAGTTTCATTGATAAACTATGTATCTGTCTCCCTTCCTGGTTTGCATTCTATGTAGAATGTTGTGTCTAGGTGTTTGGTAGAACACCCCAATAACTATAACTTGGAGGACTGGTGACTACATTGTTTATTTTCATGTGTCCATGGATCCTTTATCTATTTGCCTATGGAAACATAAACCTCCCTAATGGCTATAGATGGCCTCTGACCATCTGAAGCTGGTAATTCATTTTCATGCATGATGATCGCAATAAAACACAGGACACTAATCTTGTAAGAATAATAATCAGTTGATTAATTTTACTGCTTGTGATTCGTTTCCTTCTTTATTGCAAAGTAATGGAAATTGCTGTGACGGTTGTGTCCCGTGGGCCTTATTTGTTGATATAAGCTGTGTATTTGTCTTCATATATTGTAAAGCGATGCTCAGTATGTTGGAGCTATAAGATTGCTAATTACAAAATATTGTGACTCTCTTTAATTTGACCCTTTCATCACAGTTGGCAGAGATCATTTGTCGATACAAATAATGATGCAAGCAGTAGATAAGAAAACCAAAATAGAAGGAAGAATCCATTTTCAAAAAAGATATAATAATTTGAGGCCATACCTGCCTACGGCCAATGCTATCTCATGGGTAAATTGGCCGTGCTACTGCATAATCCATGGATTTTATTGTCATTTAGTGTGATTTCTTCCCAAATAATTGCATGTATCCGGTATTTTGGTAAATTGGTATTTAGTAATTTACTTCTTTAAAAGCAACATATGATTTATGAAAGAAAATTGGAGAGTTATGACATCATAGGAGGGAGGGAAGAGATAAAGAAATGAAGAAAAGGAAGTTTACGGACAGCTGTCACACTAAAACTAGTTTTAAAACAGTAATCATTCCATCAAGGTTTGAAAAGAAATAAATATATACCTAATGAAGCAGCGGCGATATGCTGGCCCCATAACTACTACAAGATGCCTCTTTAATTTAATAATTGCAAATTTATCAAAAATTCAATCTGTCTTTATGTATAAAAAAAAATGTTGATAATGTTGTATGTTACATTGATATACCATATGCAGACTACACACTTTTATAATAATGAGGCATGTTTTTATATAAATTTGTCTCCCAAGCTTTCTCTTTTCTGAATAAATTCTTATTTATTAAAAAAATGAAAATCTAAAATCTGTGAGTTCCCTTTAAAAACTCATAAAATGAATTACCTTAAATCTGACTGCCATTCTGGGGTCAAGAAGAAATTTTTTGTCCTAGCTTGTTGCAAAATTGTGCTTCAAACTGGGTTTTTTTTTTTTTTTTTGCATTTTGGATCAACAGCAAAAAACAAATGTGAGGAAGGCTGAACTTGATGGACGCAAGTCTCTTTTCAGCTATCTAACTATGTAACCTCAGTATCAACTAATCTAGTGATCGTGATCCTTGTTATAAGCGTTTATATTACAAGATATTCAGCATATCCGAACAGAATTTTAAGCATTAATTATCAAAGTATTATCCTTCCAAATGCCATTAGTTTCTGGTTGGTGCATACCACCTTCCAACGCGGATACCCTGTATCACCCTGTACAACATATATAGTTTGTTTTCTACACTATACCTAGAGCTACACCCCTCTGACTTTCTAAACGGCTTAGTCCTTTCTTATCTTTCTTGCCCTTCCTTCCTTCCAACTATTCTTTTTCTCTTCCCCATCCCCCTCGTGTGCCCTGGACCGTTACCTGTCCCCCTTCACCTGCTTTATATAAACTTTTATATATGTATTTCCATTAATTATTTTCAACTTATGCTCCCACAACATTCTTAATGAATTGATGTTCCCATAAAGGTTTATTTTAACACTTATCACATTACGTCATTGTGACGAAATTCCGCTACTCTGACTGCGTTCCATAGCCCACTCTCAAAGCTTGACTGGGCTCTCACAGGAACTCTTCCATATGGAGGCTGCAGCTCCGTTCTTCCAAACAGGTATCATCCCCTCTGCCTGCATTGTGACTAGCTACCGCCTTTCAAAAGGCACCTGTGGCTCTCAGGCCTTGCTCTCTTCTTAACGTGTCCCAGGATACAGTGACCAAGTTGCCACCCAACAGATCTGAAAACTCTGTTACTAGGATCCCTGAACAAATTACCAGAACACACAGTTTCAAAAGAAACTAACATACTCAGCGTTAGTTTTACTCGGGACTAGCCCATGTGTTCATTACATCAAACTTACAGTGACAAACTTAATTTAATACAAATATCCAAATCATATGGGGAATCATACAGGGACTCATATTAACACATTAACATATTCATAAATGGGTGGAAAATACAATAACTAACAGAAAATATCTTCCCTGCCTGCAGAAATCATAATATGCAAATCAACATAATTATGCAAATTACTGAGTCTTGCTATTCAGGTAGTGCACATAACAGTTGCTACCAACAGATGCCACTGTACAGGCTCCACAGCCAAATCCATCTAGTTGGTAATAGACTATAGTCCTACATAAAATGTCCATCTCAAAGGGACTCTCCAGTGCCAGGAAAACAAACCGTTTTCCTGGCACTGCAGGTCCTCTCTCCCTCCCACCTCCCATCCCAAGTTGCTGAAGGGGTTAAAACCCCTTCAGTGACTTACCTGTATCCAGCGCCGATGTCCCTCGGCTCTGGGTCAGGCTTGCCTATGCTCCTCCCCCGCTGACTGACGTCCTATTGCGCATGCACGGCCTTTATTGTTGTACAAAATGTCAAGCCGTCCGGCAATTTTTACTTTTAAACAATGTGTGCGTTTTTTCATTTCCTCTCCCTTCCAACGATACATGTAGGTTAAACTTCTTAGTTTATAAAGTTTAACGCTACACAGATACAGATCTGAGTTATGATATAATGATATCTTCCTCCATTATTTAGCTCTGTACTAAATGCAAGTTTAGTGATGCTGTAATTTTTAATATTAAACCCAGTAAAAAATAAATTCTTCTGACTTATTATCACAAAGGTAGTAGATTTAGTATTGGAACACCAGCATCTGGCAATAGGTTTGACATTGCATTCCCTACAAATCACAAAAATGTATTTAGTTACAGAATATGAAATGTGGAAATATTATGATAGTTGGTATTAGATTTGTGCAGACTGGAACGAGTGACGGGAGCTTCCTCAGAAGCAGAGATGTAATTTATTCCTCCACTTAATCTTTACAATCCAGTTTATTCCATTCTACAGGTCATATATTCTCGGACTGTTTTCTGCAGTTTAATGACCGAGGAAAGCACACAGATATTTCAGCAGAGACTGAGAATCTGGTTGTTTGAGAGCAAAACAAATTGGGGTTATATGTAAAGAGCAGGTCTGGGGCAATTTTTTTTTAAAGTGTAGGAACCAGCAGAAAATGTTTTAATGGTTTCCATGGTGATTGCATGCCATTCTAAAAATCAGACCGTCCTTCTGAAATCGGACTGGCTGGGAGGCCTGAATCTCATTGCTGAATTCTCTGCCATTTAGGAGTTAAATCACTTGTGTTTCTGTTTATGCAGCCCTAGCCACACCTCCCCTGGCTGTGACTGACACAGCCTGAATGAAAACAACAAAAATGTGTTACACTTTCAATAAGATCTGACAACACAATGGAAGTTTTTATCTCATGCTTTTTAGTTGAAATGTAATAACACACAGGAGGCTCCAATAGCTACAGGGGGAAAGTATTTTAATAAACAGTGAGAGACAGAATAACAAAAACAAAAAAATTCCAGAAAAATGCATGTCAGAAAATCGATTTGCATGTCAATGAGTGAAATAAGTATTTGATCCTCTATCAATCAGCAAGATGGCTCCTGGGTGTATTTTATACAGGTAACTCTTAAATTGAGTGCCCCTAATCTCAGCTGGTTAACTGTATAAAATACACCTCAATCAATCAATCAGATTCCAAACTCTCCACCATGGCCAAGACATAAGAGCTGTCCAAGGATGTCAGGGACAAGATTGTCAAGCTGGAATGGGCTGAAGGACCATCGTCAAGCAGCTTGGTGAGAAAGTGACAACAGTTTGTGCGATTATTTGTAAATGGAAGAAACACAAAATAACTGTCAGTCTCCCTCGGTCTGGTGCTCCATGCAAGATCTCACCTCGTGGAGTTTCAATGATCATGAGAACAGTGAGGAATCAGCCCAGAACTACACGGGAGGATCTTGTTAATGATCTCAACACAGCTGGGACCATAGTTACCAAGAAAACAATTGGTAACACACTACGCCGTGAAGGACTGAAATCCTGCAGTGCCCGCAAGCTCTCCTGCTCAAGAAAGCACATATACAGGCCAATCTGAAGTTTGCCAAAGAACATCTGAATGATTCAGAGGAGAACTGGGGGAAAGTGTTGTGGTTAGATGAGACTGAAATCAAGCTCTTTGGCATTAACTCATCTCGCATATACCGTCAAATCTTGGGTGAAAACCTCCTTCTTTCAGCCAGGGCATTGAAAATGGGTCATGGATGGGTATTCCAGTATGATAATGACCCAAAACACACAGCCAAGGCAACAAAAGAGTGGCTGAAGAAGAAGCACATTAAGGTCCTGGAGTGGCCTAGCCAGTCTCAAGACCTTAATCCCATAGAAAATCTGTGGAGGGATGTCAGCCTTGAAACCTTAATGACTTCAATAGGAGTGGGACAAAATCCCTCCTGAGATGTGTGCAAACCTGGTGGCCAACTACAAGAAAGGTCTGACCTGTGATTGCCAACAAGGTTTTTGCCACCAAGTCGAAGGGGTCAAATACGTATTTAACTCATTGACATGCAAATCAATTTATAACTTTTTTGATATGCGTTTTTGATATGCCCCAAATCAGGACACTTGTGGACAAAGTCAGTGTAACTGATCCACTGGCACCCTGACTGGGTACCTCTGTTGAAAGATGCTCCTAGAGCTTCCAGAGGACTCCAAGCACTCCACCAGACACCATAAGCACCGCAGGCTGCAGCTATCTCCCTTCAGAACGAAGCAGGAACAAGCTCTTACAAGAGCTCAGTGATTATAGCAAGGGAATATGCCTAGCATAGCAATCCCTTGTAGCAGATTCCCCCAATAAGAGACAGGACTCAAGTTGAGGGTAAAAATAGAACTCTCTGGCTGCTAGCTTGCAGCCCTTTTTATTAGGTGCTCCCATGAAGGGGAGGGACACACACAGTAACGTACATTAACCAATCACACAATAGTTACATCCCACACATAGGCCCCCCCCCCCCTCTACCTGTAAACTAATTATCTGTACACACAGGAAAATACAATTATCATAGGTAGGGAAAATACAGTTTTTACACAACATTCATAACTCCAAAAATATACATCACATTCGCATAAAAATACATATTCACAATCAATCCATTCGGGGGAACAACATACTCAAAAATCATACGAATTGGACCAGGGGTTCAAAAGTTAGTACAAATGTGCATTTGACCTTCTGGAAGCATGGTTTTTCCAGCTCAAACTAGTTCCCCAGAATCCTCTATCCTGGAGACAATGGAGAAGCTGATTTAATTATATCCAGGGACAAACACAGCCTCCATTAAGCACATATTACCAGCAACCACCAAAAGACATAAAAATACATAACTCCTGTTATACTAAACAGAACCCCCACATTCAACCCATCCCCAGATGGCTTGGATCTGAGCGCTCAACATATCCAAACAGCGCTCAGATGCCACAAACACAGTTCAAACGCCATGGGGTTTAAGTTTCATATGGGCTGATGAGAGGGCCCATAATCCTGGGGCAGCCCAATAACCCACAGTATGCCCAAATACCGTGCATAAAGGGCCAAATCGCCCAGGGACCGTAGTCACAGGGTAAGAGGCGGGCAAGCAGCCCCCTCCAAAACACAGTGGCGAAGTGGCTTTCGCTACAGTCAGGATGCTGAAATCAGGATGGTTGGGTGGCATGGGCATGATCTATGCACCAAAACCACTACATTTAGATAAAATTGTATTGGTGCAGAGTGTCCCTTTAACTTATGTTAATAACTGACTTATATCCTTTATGTAGTTTGTGCCATGACAGTGTGTATAGATTATTGGTTCTCTGTTTAATTCAAGGGGCTGCTGCAGACTAACTGTAGTTTTTTTTAGGTTTATGTCTCTTAGATACTTTTTTCCCATGTTCTATAGTTTGTTTGTTTGTTTGTTTGTTTGTTTTCATCACCTTAATGTGTTCCTGTTTCTATTAAAGTGACAGTAAATAAAAACCGACAGATGATGTTGAAATTATGTATTAAAGTGTTTAATGTAGATATGAGCAAACTTATAGTGGTTTCTTTGGGGAGCCCAAGCATAGACCTAATGTTTGGGAATCAACTTAGTTAGTATTCAGTTGTAGCAGAAAACTTTTCATAAGACAGGCTTTATAGACGGTATAGAACCGAGGATGCTGGGTAGAAAAAAAATATTTTTTGAAGAATCAAAAGAATTAAAATAATGTGAGTGAGACAATGTTTCAGTAAATTGTTTGCTATGAACCTACATGGTACATAACTTTCAGACTGAAATCATTTTTGCAAGATTTGTATGAATTCTGATCTTATACAAAGCAGCCCTCACAGACACAAAGCTGCTGTCTATAACTTCCGATTTCTAGTTAACATATTTAGATTTTTAAAAACAAATAGAACGTCAAAATGTGAATTCTGGAATATCACTGGGATCATTACGGCATTTCTATATTAGTTTAATTTAGGTTTGGGACATGTCAACGCAAATATATGTTTATATTTCAT
This sequence comes from Pelobates fuscus, assembly GCF_036172605.1. Classification (NCBI taxonomy): domain Eukaryota; kingdom Metazoa; phylum Chordata; class Amphibia; order Anura; family Pelobatidae; genus Pelobates; species Pelobates fuscus. Next base: position 433,439,783 of record NC_086318.1, read on the forward strand.
GCTTGATAGGCTGAGCAGCTGAAATGCCACGAGGCTAAATAAACTGGTGGGGAGGCCACTTTACAGAATTAGAAATTTAACCACTGCACACACATTAATGGCAACAGGGCACACAGACAACTATTTTGAAAATGTACAACTGGCAATTTGCTAAATATTGTTTGTGCATTTAAATTAAGCTCTTATAAATACATTTTAAAAAAACGTGGAACGCACTTCATTAATCTTTAACCTTTTAGGTGCATAGGCTCCCCCAACACATGGCTTGGCAATGCATTAAACATATATCCAAAACTTGAAGGGTTAACCACTGAGTGAGATATGGATTTAGCTCAACATTAATTTCTATTTACTGAGCTATGAGTTTCCCCTCGTGAGGTTAATAAAAAGCTCACATGTATTGAGAATTGACTCTGCTGTGAAGTTTAAACATGGTGGGGCCCTCATGAGACGCTATGAACTGTTAACATCCTGCTATATCTCCGGACATCGATATAGGGGAAAATAGAAGCTGCAGATATAATCTACACACACTTATCAGCATTCTTTACAATTACAATACATTTTATTATTTATTTGCAACAAAAACCTGGGGAGGCACCACCCTATGGGGCAGCTATCACAAGCGGAAGCCCAGGGGGGCACAGGGACTATCCATTGTCATTGGACAGCTGGCATGTTCAGCCAGTCTAAACAGCTCTATTTACTGAAAAGTAGGAGGAAACCTTGATCATTCAATCACAACCAACCCCCTGTATTAGGAGACTAATGTTTACTACCAAACACATACCATCAAAAATATTTAACCCCTTAAGGACACATGACATGTGTGACATGTCATTATTCCCTTTTATTCCAGAAGTTTGGTCCTTAAGGGGTTAATTACCCTGCCTGCATGGCAAAGTGACTGCAATCACCTGATCCCTAGGTGTACAGAGAACCTGATACCGGAGAAACTGACGGAAGCGAAGCACAGAGAGATGGACACAGGTTTCTTCAGGAAGGAAGAGATTCTTTATTGGATCACCGATCGGGACTCAGAGGGACTAATGTCACCAAAATACAGCAAGTTCTGAGCCCCGGACAATAGTGCAGGTTCCTTATATAGGCACATAACTCCTCCCATATTAAGCTCCACCCGCACATTCTCTTGACCAATCAATACAAATAAGAATTAACTTCCTGCTTGACCGCATGGCCTGTCCAGCACAATGGAGGAGGGGAATACTATATCCTGTATTCTTGCACATGCTCCGTACACTACTGATCGTATCTTGCCTCGTGCAACCAACTGATCGATACGTCAGCATATGCACGTACACATGCCACGTGGTAATCTCGGCCTACTAAATTTATTTTTACCGAGATTCCACCACATTCCCCCCTTTGATGCCTCTTGATATTTCACAATTACTTGAGGCATCACTTAACCTTGGTTTGCATACACCGCAAGTTACCTTGAACCAGACCAGACTTATCTATGATGTGAATCTTCAACACTCATCTTCCTGCATTGGTTCTCCCTGATCTAGAGCCTTATATTTATATATAGCCATTATCTGTGCAGCAGCCTTCCTTTCTGCTATATTTTCTATCAGGCTTTGCACAGACCTAACTACTAAGGGGATAAGACACGGCAGGAGTAGACACAACATTAAAATCAGTAGGACTCCACCTACCAATGCCTTAAGCCCTCCAAACCACTCGTACCAGCTACCAAACCAACTACTTGGATTATACCCTTTCCATACCTGAGTAGGCACATGCGCTAGTTTAACCATATGGCTAGTAAGCTCAGCTATTGCTTGCCCTTCGTCATCTATTTGAAGACAGCAATTGCTCAGGTTAAACTTCCCACATACACCTCCCTCTACTGCCAAAAGGTAATCCAAGGCTAACCTATTTTGGTATACTGCTGTCCTCATCCTGGTATTATGCTTCGCTAGAAGATTGAGCGCTTGTGATGTCTCGTTAGTAATGATCTCAACCACTGCCTGTAATCTTATAATACGGTTGAGCATATAAATTGGGGTTCTATAACCAAAGGTACCATCCTCTGCCCACGTGGCTGTCCCATAGTAATCTATAATACGCTGGGGAGGCCATTCATTATCTTCCCAGGTGCCTATCTCTATGGGTCCCCTTTTCTTCCTATGATTCACATCATACACTTTAACACCTAAAGTCTCACCTGTTTCGATAGGTAACAAGAAGAAGGATGGTTTGAGCATACCCAACACACATGCCCCTTCCCAGTCCTGTGGCAACTCCGAATAGGCTTTCTTACCACAGATCCAGTACAAATTTGCCGGGGCTCTCCAGTTCGATGTGATGGATAAATCAAACCACACATCCTTTAAATTGGCGTATCTAGCAAACGGGTTAGATGGTTCTGAGACATTTGAAGCCGACCACCAAGTTGTATTCTTTGTATCATCATCATAAGCCTTTTGCCCTAGACAAGTTAATTCTCCTACAGAAGTATTATACATCATTCCTTTCCTCGCTATGCAAACATAACCTATGATGGAGGTCTTTAATCTCCACTCAGATTTACCTCTAACACTCATATGATAATCGGCTTGTGTAGATATTAATTGGTCAACTGCCTCAGAACCGGACATTACCTCCTTTGCTTCCCAAGGCCATTGGTCTCCCATGTTAGTACCTCCACACACATAGCAGTTGGTAACATTAAGACTACCGGCAATACTTTCGGCTAAATCAATGAACAGGTTTTTAGCATTATGGGGGATCTTATTATCTATGCTAATCTCTTCATAAAAGGAATGGTATACTTGATGAGTCTGGGAGGATACCGTATCAGTCTCTATCCCTATAAACAATACTGTCCCAGGATCTAAACCCGTCCCATATATTTGAAACCCAAATAAATTACCATATTTATCTAAGAACTTGTCAGGGTTATTTATAAGTATATGGACTGGATTGCATTCCATAGACTTACAATATGGACTGGTAGGCAACTTAGTCACAATCATGTCCTTGTCTACTGTCTGTCCCCAAGTCGCCCACCCCACGCAAGACCAATATGGGCAAAAGTTATAATCTCTATTTGGGCATCTAGGACTCACATACTTATTTTTACTACTAGGACAAATATATTTATCGTTAGACCCATACGTCCTCTCCCATCTAAGATCCCCACATACATTCCACGGCTTTCTACCACTTGATATCGCTTTACACGCATCAAATAGCAGAACACCCGAAGAATGTACGGATTCTAATACCGTTTTATTAATTAAGGTCCCCTGAGGATCTCCATTCCTGAGAGTCAACCAAATTGTACGGGGTTGATACTCTGGACTGAAGCACTTAGGTTCTCCTACTCCTAAATGGCACACACTATATTCTATATTTAAGTATCTACATCTTGATACATCTCCTTTACACTCGTATTGCGAATGCCAAATTAGGGTTTGGGAAATATGGTTACCTGTTCTTGTAGTCTTAATGCATACCTCACAGCTAGGAGTGTCGGTACCTCTACCTTCCTGAATATAAAAATACACATATAAAACCATTATTAAGAATACATCTTTCGTCGTCATCCTCAATCTTCGTCCGTGCGAAGGCACCTCAGCTTCCAGGATGTAAGGGCTGCAGGGAATGGAGTTCTGCTCGTCTTCACAGGGGTCCCTTTGAGACTTTTCCTGACTTATATACTACACGTCGGTGAGCGGACAGGCTTTATTATGGCCTTCTCACTCACTTACCAAATCTCTGAAACAATAAAATTTGTAATCCACAAGGTTCCTCGTCACTCCGACTGAGTCGTTCGCTTTAACCGGATCTTGCAGGGATTCTCTGGATCTGCTGTAGCTTGCCAAGAATCGACTGCTGCTGGTTTAACCCTGGAGTGATGTATCCACGGAGTCACTTCGGCTACTTTTATCGCTGTAGGGGTAGACAAAAGAACAACATAAGGACCTCTCCACTTGGGCCCTAACGGTACATTATTCCACTCTTTAATCCACACTTGGTCTCCTGGGTGGTAACTATGAACTGGGGGATAAATATTCACAGGTAATCTATCTTGTACCCATTTCTGTACCTCCTCCATAGGCTTACCCAACTCTACAACCTGCTGCCGGGTAATTCCTTCTCCCAACTGACTCAAATCCCCCCTTAAGTTACCAAGTACGGGAGGTGGTCGCCCATACATGATTTCAAAAGGAGAGAGGCCCATCCTTCTGGTAGGTGTACTGCGGATTCGCAATAAAGCTATGGGCAAGAGAACGTTCCACTTAAGTTGGGTTTCCTGACACATTTTAGCCAACTGATTCTTAATAGTTCTATTCATTCTCTCTACCTTACCAGAACTCTGGGGTCTATATGCCGTATGAAGCCTCCACTTTGTACCAAGCATATGAGTCAGTTGTTATAGGCATTGGTGCACAAAAGCTGGACCATTGTCCGATCCTATAGAGCAGGGTAGTCCATATCGGGGTATTATTTCTCGTAGCAGGAATCTCACGACTTCTCCTGCTTTCTCTGTACGAGTAGGACATGCTTCTACCCAGCCTGAATAGGTGCACACAACTACCAGTAGGTAGCGATGTCCACCAGATTTAGGCATCACTGTATAGTCAATTTGTAAATCGGACATGGGGAGTCCCCCCATAAACTGGACTCCTGGTGGCTTTACTGGTCCTTGCCTTGCATTATTCTTAGCACACGTTACACATCTTCGTACAATGGCCTGAGTCAAGTTGGACAATCTTGGTATGTAGAAATGTTTTCTGAGAGATTCTTCTGTACTATCTCTTCCAGAATGTGTCCCGTTGTGATAGTTTTGGACAATTTCTACCGCTAGTGATGCTGGAATGACTATTCTTCCATCTTCTAACTGATACCATTTGTTCTCCAAGTACTTTCCAGGTTCAGTCTTTAACCACTCCTCTTCTTGAGCTGTATAAACTGGAGTCCATTGAAACAGTGGAGTTGGTATAAGAGCAGCTATATGCCCCACATACTCTTGTCTTCCCGATTCAGCGGCACGCTTAGCTGCACTATCTGCCATCCGATTTCCTTTGGTTACATCACCATCTCCTCTCAGATGCGCTCGACAATGTATAATACCGACTTCTTTCGGCTCCCACACTGCTTCCAATAGTTGTAGGATTTCAGCTGCGTACTTGATTTCTTTGCCTTCTGAATTCAATAGTCCTCTTTCTTTATACAAAGCTCCGTGGGCATGAGTGGTTAAAAACGCATACTTGGAGTCCGTGTAGATCAGTGGTAGTCAACCTTTTTTTACCTACCGCCCACTAATGCATCTTTTTGGTTGAAAAAAATTCCTTACCGCCCACCAGTTTTCGCGCAAATGCGGAATTATTTTAGAAAGGAGGGTGTTTTACAAAAAATAAATGTACGTACATTTATCTTTTTATTTCTACTTAATGCAGGTTTATAAGGTTTTTAACTTTATAAAGTTTAATGAGAAAACAATAAAGTAAATTGAAATTACCTTTACTAGTGATTAATGAGATCCTTGAGGTTGATGCTGCGAGACTAAATATTTGATATCTGGTTCGATTTTCGTAAGGAACAAAACGAAGGTCTCTTTCAGTAATATTCAGACGACTTCTCTGTTTGCGCATAATATGATTTCTCATTTGTGCGTCAGCTCCTCTCCTCTCCCTCCTCAATTCCCCTCCCCACCTTTTTTTCCCCCTTTTTTCTATTTTTTAACCTTCCTTGTAGCAATGCCCAGTAGGAAGGCTGAGCTAGGTAGCCCACTTACTATATAGTCCACTATAACAGACAGACACACGTACAAGACACACGTACAAGACACACATACAGCCACACATACACAAATACAGCCACACATACACAAATACAGCCACACATACACAAATACAGCCACACACACACAAATACAGCCACACACAAATACAGACACATACACACACACAACGCATACACACACGACACATACAGACACACACACACGACGCATACACACACGACACATACAGACACACACACACGACGCATACACACACGACACATACAGACACACACACATACAGGAACACAGACAGACACACATACACACAAGACACATACATACAGACACACACATACCAACAGTCATACATACATACACACAAGACACACATATATACAGACACACACAAGACATACATACAACGACACACACACACAAACACACACAAGACATACATACAAAGACACACACACACACACACACATATTATATTTAAGTCACCCTCCTGTTTCCTACCTTTTAGATTCAGGAGGGTGACTTTCCCTGGGGTCCAGTGGTGGCTCAGGTGGATGGGAGTCAGAGTTCCCACTCTGACTCCCTCCTCCTCCTTCCTCCCGCGCGGGCTCTCAGTATGCTGGGAGGAGTGACCGGGAATCACTTCCTCCCAGCAGAGATGATGTCATCACAGGGGGCCCGGTCAGCGCTGGGCGCTTTACCAGCGCGACCAGGCCCCCTCACAATCCACATCCATCGGGTGGCCCTGACAGCATGGGCCACCCGATGGACCCCTCCATATGCGGCCCCGGCGGTTTGCCGCGTGGGCCGGGGCCGCAAATTGTCACGGCGGTACCCAGTCGCAGGGGTACCGCCGGCTCGCACCCGCCCGCCCGGTCGTCAGGTCGTCAAAACCTGGAAATCCCTACCGCCCACCTGAAATCGTAAAACGCCCACTAGTGGGCGGTAGGGACCAGGTTGACGACCCATGGTGTAGATGTTCACTCTTAAACCTTCAGCCAATTGTAACGCTCGTGTCAGTGCTATCAATTCTGCCTTTTGTGCTGATGTTCCTTTTGCCAGTGGCCGAGCTTCTATCACCTTGTCTATCGTTGTTACTGCATATCCTGCATAGCGAATCCCTTCTTTCACATAACTACTGCCGTCAGTGTAATATTGAACATCGGGGTTCTGGATGGGAAAATCACGAAGATCTGGTCTACTTGAAAATACTTCATCCATTACTTCCAAACAATCATGTTGACTTTCAGTAGGTTGTGGCAAAAGGGTAGCTGGATTTAAGGTATTCACAGTCTCTAAATGCACTCTTGGGTTTTCACACAACATTGCTTGATACTTGGTCATACGGCTGTTACTAAACCAATGATTTCCTTTGTAATCCAACAACGTCTGTACTGCATGTGGGACTCGTACATAAAGTTCTTGACCCAGAGTGAGTTTATCGGCTTCAGCTACTAGCAGGGCGGCTGCAGCTACGGCTCTTAGACAAGGTGGAAGTCCGCTGGCCACTGCATCCAGTTGTTTAGACATGTAGGCAACAGGTCTTTGCCATGATCCCAAGTACTGTGTCAATACTCCCACAGCCATTCTTCTTTGCTCATGTACATACAGGTAGAATGGTCGTGTGTGATCAGGTAGACCTAATGCTGGGGCACTCATCAAAGCCTTCTTCACATCTTCAAATGCCGTTTGCTGTTCTTGAGTCCATAAGAAGGGGTCGTGCTCTGTACCTTTGATAGCTGCATACAGAGGTTTTGCCAGTATCGCGTAGCTGGGAATCCATATCCTACAGAAGCCTACTGCCCCCAAGAATTCTCGCACTTGTCTTCTATTCTTGGGTATCGGTATTTGGCACACAGCTTCTTTTCTCTCTGGCCCCATAATTCTTTGGCCTTCAGAGATATGGAATCCCAGATATTTGACAGTTGGCAAACACAACTGAGCCTTCTTTCTAGACACCTTGTATCCTGCCTTCCAGAGAATGTGTAGTAGATCGTGCGTTGCTTGCTGACATATTTCCTTTGTAACTGCTGCTATCAACAAGTCATCTACATATTGTAACAATACACACTCTCCTGGGATGGACTCGAAATCCAGTAGATCTTGACTTAGAGCTGAACCAAATAGGGTAGGTGAATTTTTAAACCCTTGGGGCAGTCTTGTCCAGGTCATTTGGCGTTTTGAGCCCGTCACAGCGTTTTCCCATTGGAAAGCGAAGATACATTGGCTTTCTGCGGCAATTCGGAGGCAAAAGAAGGCATCTTTGAGGTCTAAGACTGTAAAGTAAGTAGCCCCGCCCGGAATTAAAGCAAGCAGGTTATATGGATTGGGCACAACTGGATGTATACTAACAACCGCATCATTGACTGCTCTCAAGTCCTGCACAGGTCGATACTCATCTGTACCGGGCTTTTGAACAGGCAGCAATGGGGTATTCCAGGGGGAAGTACAGAATTTTAGGATACCATACCGTATGAACTTATCCAGATAAGATTGGATGTTCTTCTTAGCCTTCTGCGGGATGTGATATTGTCTTAGGCTCACTGGATAAACCCCAAGTTTTAGTTAGATTTTAATAGGTGGAATATTGCGGGCCAGTCCTGGTGGGTTGTTCTCTGCCCAAACTCCTGGTATGTTGAATAGGGATTCATCACTCCTAGGGTTTTGGCTAGTCAACGCTGTATAAAGTCGCCACTCTTCTTCCTTTGGTACGGATAATGTCATAATACCTGAAGGTCCATTAAACTTTAAGGATGTTGTTCCATTTGGTAGGAACGTAATCTGCGCTTGTAACTTGGATAGCATATCACGTCCCAGCAATTGGACTGGACATTCAGGCATATAAAGGAATTGATGTTTTACTACGTGGCCTCCCAATGTACAGAGTCGACTTTTAAGAACCGGTTTTGCAGCACTTCTCCCAGTTGCTCCTATTACAGTAATAGTTCTTCCAGATGGAGGAGCAACTAGGTCAGTCACCACCGAATGTTCAGCACCAGTGTCGATCATGAACGCACTCCTTTTTCCCCCTATTGATACATCGACCATAGGTTCCGCTCGACCAAGGGGGATGGAGCCCGGTCGGTATCAATAGTCCTCCATGACCGTGTCAGCCAATCCTACAAAGTCCCTACCTTCTCTATCGCGGGACCTTTGCGCTGCTGGATAGTACCTATCTTCCCTTACACTTCCTCTGTTCCCATTACTTCCTCTATTACCATTACTCCCTCCGGGGCCTCCTCTACCTCTCGCTCGGCCTCTAAAGTTTCCGTAACCTGCCCTGGGTAGGTCTCTCTCGTACTGCTCTCTTTGCGGACACTCGTTTCTCCAATGCCCTTCTTCTTTGCAATACGCGCACTGATTCCTACTCAAAGGCTCCCTATTCCATCTACTATCGCCTCTATCTGGACCCCGTCTATCTACGCCTGCGATCGCTACCGCTAGCATATCAGCCTTTTTACGCATCTTGCGCTCTTCCTCTTTCTTTGTCTCTGTTTCCCTGTTCATGTATACTTTATTTGCTACCTCCATTAGTTGGGTAATAGACATTCCTGCAAACCCTTCTAACTTCTGTAGCTTGAGCTTAATATCTCCGTAAGCTTGGCTGACAAAGGCGGAGTTTACCATTCGGGAATTATCAGCGTCTTCTGGATTAAAGGGGGTATACAAGCGGTATGCCTCCAATAATCGGTCATAAAAGACACTGGGCGCTTCATCACTTTTCTGAATCACCTCAACTGTCTTCGACATATTAATAGCTTTCTTCCCTCCGGCTTTCAAGCCAGCAATTATAGCGTCTCTATAGGCTTTGAGTTGAACCATATCAGCGCCATTAACATTCCAATCGGGATCGGTGTTAGGGTAATGTGTTGCAGCCCATGCTGCCGGATTGGCTTGATTTAAAGCACGGGCTCTATCCTCTAGCGCTTTAATGGCCGCTTGGTTAATCCTTGTCCTTTCCTCATTATTAAACAATGTCATTAATAACTGCTGGCAATCAGCCCATGTCGGATTATGTGTCTGAACTATCGAGGTGAACAGATCAGTCATAGCTTGTGGTTTCTCAGTGTACGAGGAGTTGTGGGTCTTCCAATTCAAGAGATCGGTAGTCGTGAACGGGACATATACGAAGACTGGGTCAGCATGTGCCATTTGACCTGCGGCATCGAGATAGGCTGACCCAGGATTCAGACGAAGAGGCATCTGATAATGTTTTAGTTGTTGGGTACCGGTCAGTTGTCTGGTTAGTATAGGGCTACGTGAAGGGGCGTCAGTTATGGGTTCCAGTCGGGGGGAAATAAGGCATGAGGATGTGGGAACTTGATTTTGGGAAAAGCTAGTAAATAGAATACTCCCAGCCTAGCTAGAAGAAGCTTGACCGGAAGTTTGAAGTGGCGCCAAATCAGGATATTCAGATCTAACGGGGGTTGGTTCTGGTTCCGGAAGGGGAGGTTTAGTACGAGGGGGGGTGGATTCTGTACTGGAGGAGGAAGCGGAAGTGGATGAAGGCAATGAGGGGAGGGGTATAGAACTTCCTGCACTCGCGTCACCTCTTCCTGTAGGGAAGTAAGGGGGCGGCAAAGGGATCTCGGACTCAGGGGGCGTGTCCAAAATGGGCCTAACCACAGTCCTAGTGGACAAACAAGTCCTGGCCACCATGAGGCGACATTGCTCCTCGTGGCATATCTGAATCCATTTTGGCAAGTCGTTTACGGCCTGTCTCCAACAATCAATATATGGAAACTGGCCGTAAAGTTCAGGCCTACCTGACACAGCCACGTGTACACGCTGTATCAGGGTTGGATCCAAACTACCACGTGGCGGCCATGCCGCAACCAAAATAGGCCACTCCCTAGTACACAAAGTGACCAAACGTACAGGAGACATTTTAACCCCAAAATCACATGTTTTAAATCCCTTTTTAAAATGCTTTACCATACAACCTAAGGGATCCAAAATCGTTGACTCCGACGCGCCCATACTTATCAATGGAACGTCGTAGACAACGAATACTATGCACGCGTTCTATTCAACAGTCACACCCGTTTCCTCTGGCAACAGCACCACGTGGTACGGTTACCAAGTGAAACGTACACAATAACACAATAAACACTCAGGGAATTACCGTACACACACAGCTGTTACACCAGTCACTAAATAATCAATATTATGCCCTTTGGCGAAACTATACAGTCACCCACGCTATAATTCTCTATATATGAATTACCCGTCTATAACACACCCCAGTAACATCGTCTTTTACAAATAGTGGTTACAGTACGGTTAGCATAGGTCAAAGCACAATTTAAGGTCACAATACAATTATTAGTGGTTATGGTGTTAAACATGCAATAGACGACAATGATTAGTACTTATATACAGTGTCAGTAAATATACAAGGTTATGGTACCGTGCACTATGATACAGCAACACACTATTAACACTCTCGCTAGACGGCTGAGCTTGCGCTATCTAACAAGATATACACTTTACTAACAATCTTTAACACATATACAATCCCAACTAAACTATTGGCCAGTACCTTGAATGGACTACCTAAAACTATGTACACCCGTTTTGGTTAGCCACACTGCCCAAGCACCACATATAGCGAACTAGAGGGCGGAATTTACAACAGAACCCTCTTAGTCTATTTACTCTATCAAAAATCTAGTGGGTTCCAAATTTACACGCCTTCCCACTTAGCCAAGATAGGTTGAGATCTAGCGAACCGAATTTACACAGGCGCCGCTTAGTCTCCCGGTCCCTCCGACCTAGCGAACGTAATATACACCCTAGAACGCTAGTCTAGACAAGACACCGGTGTCCGGCTAGGGCTATTTACACAGGACCCCGCCTGACTCCAAACCAAATCAAACGGTCTTACTAAAGAGCGTTCGATTGAGCGGTGCGCCTTCGCTCCTTCCCTCCGACAGAGGGGGCAGATTCCATACACAGATTTAAACCCCTTTTGGGCCTACCGCACAATCGGTATACCCCTAGTGGGTCTGCCGTCTAAAACAGCAGTTGTCTTACCTCCTCGTTCCTGAACCTGAGTTCACACTCATCGACGGGGACACCCCAGCACTTCTTACGTAGAGGCCGATGATCTCCTGGACAACAGACTAGTGGCGCCGAGACGAAGGGAGGTCCACGCAGAAGTTCAGGGGTGCAGCCGTAGAGAACGTGGGCAAAGATAGACCGTCTCACGTCTCTGCCTCTCAGCTACCGTTGAAAGATGAGCTTCCCGGCCAATGCGCCAAATGATACCGGAGAAACTGACGGAAGCCAAGCACAGAGAGATGGACACAGGTTTCTTCAGGAAGGAAGAGATTCTTTATTGGATCACCGATCGGGACTCAGAGGGACTAATGTCACCAAAATACAGCAAGTTCTGAGCCCCGGACAATAGTGCAGGTTCCTTATATAGGCACATAACTCCTCCCATATTAAGCTCCACCCGCACATTCTCTTGACCAATCAATACAAATAAGAATTAACTTCCTGCTTGACCGCATGGCCTGTCCAGCACAATGGAGGAGGGGAATACTATATCCTGTATTCTTGCACATGCTCCGTACACTACTGATCGTATCTTGCCTCGTGCAACCAACTGATCGATATGTCAGCATATGCACGTACACATGCCACATGGTAATCTCGGCCTACTAAATTTATTTTTACCGAGATTCCACCACAAACCTTTATATCAGCTCTGAGTCACAGCGATGGAGTAAGTATATTTTGGGCAGCAAACTTACTGTCAGACTAACCGACTATGTTTCCATTTGTTTGGAATTTGATTCAAATGCATACAGCATTCTAAACATGTCCCTGTCAAGCTATTTATTTATTATTTTACCCCATAGTTGTCCAAGTTCGGAACCAAAACAAAACCTGGAATTTGAGCTAAATGTCTGTTTAACCATAATTTACCTGTTTCTTATTAAGTGCACCCACACTTACATTATTTTGTTCAGGAGAAACAGGGCTTTAATTTCATGTGAAATATTGATATATGAAACATAATTTAATACGAATAAAAGCTAAAAAAAAAAGTGTAAGAAATTAAGAAATGCCATTTTCCAAGTTCTGCATGGCATCAAAATACTGTTAGCTTTTATTACAATAAAATACGTATATTTGTGTTCAGCGATGTCTCACGAGTATAACAGTAACCCCATGTACAGGTTTTTATGGGGTTTTGGAAAGTTACATAGTCAAATATAGCGCTTCTCCTATTTTCAGTTTATACACATTAACATTTGCCAGATTGCTTATGTTGCCTTTGAGACTGTATGGCAGCCCAGGAATGAGAATTAAACCCATCATGGCATACCATTTGCAATCGCAATCACATGACTTGTATTGGTGGGATTGGCTGTAGGAGAACTGCCTTGGTTGTCACGCGGGGAAGGTAAGTATTCGGGCTGCAGGGAGGCAATGATGGTTAGGGTGTGCTATGCTGCGCTAACGTCATTAAAGTCCTCCTGTTGTAGGATGGCATAGCACGCCGTAATGTCAGAAAGGGCTTAACAATCTGTGGTTGTGAGTCTCAACGTCGGGAAATGGTTAGAAATGAGCTTTGATGCTTTCTTAATGCTTTTCAAATTAATTTCATTTTTAAGGAGATTTTTCTGGGGGTAAACTTCTGGATTGAGATTATTTTAATGAAAAATTTAAAGATCCAAAGTGATTGTCTTAAATTTTTTTTTTAATCGGGCAGAATCCGTCACTTCTTCAAAGCAGAACGCATGGAGCCACTTTTACCCAGACCCTTAGTTTCAGTTTCAGTCTGATTCCATTCTTTACCATCTTCTGACGACGGCAACATATTAATGAACCAGCTCATGTACAGTTTAGCAGTCAGCAGGCCATTGTAACCAGCGGAAATTAATTTAAATAAATGTAAATGTTATCATAAACATTATGAACTGTCACCGCTGGTTGTAGGTCAACACAATCTCCATCATCCACTGGTATTATTAACAGTTCGTTCTTTATCGCCGACATTCATTCTGCTAAGTTACAGGCAATCTCCATATTGAAAATTAAAACTAGCGTCTGAACCTCAGCTATTTCCAGATAGTGTCCCACTACTGCCTACACCAGAAATGTTAATTGCCCCATAGATAATATTTATAACTCAAATAAATGTCCTTGCATATTGCACGTTGACATCTAATATTACGACGCATAATAAATAAAGCCCAAGAAGAATTATATATTGAGGTCAAAGCCAAGACTATAATTTTGCTGATATATTGTAGACCTGTGCACTCTCTCATTCTCTTTCCCCCCCCCTCTCTCTCTTTCTATCTTTCTCTCTATCTATCTATCTATCTATCTTTCTATCTTCTATCTATCTATTTTTTTGGAGGAGGTGACGCTATGTTATAATTCCAGCAATATCTGCCAGGATTTCTACTGTAATAAAATAATATAATAGCATAGCTGAGTTCACGTTTTATGCCTTCATATTTTTAAACTACACTCTTCATATTTCTTTCAGCGTTATATTAAATAGATTTAATTATTTTATAGATTATAATTAACAGATTATAGATCAGGTTGCTTTGCTGAAACTGAATTTATTAAAATAATGTTAATATAATAAAATATATCATTATATTGTTTTTGATTATTTTTTTCAACATAATGCCTTAGCAGATTTTTTGCTAATAGCAACAATGAAACATTTTATTTTAGAATCTTCTCGTTGCATAAAAACTTTCTTGTTGCTTTCAATTTCTTTTGTTTAATACAGTGGGTTAAGACTCTCCCACCCATTCTTGTTTTATTTCCCTTTTCTTTGGTTAAGTTTATCTGTGCTATGTGGGTGGCCCGTATCCTATGACAACCATATATAAATGATAACATATCATCGTATATACATTTTAAGACCTTCCATATCACACTGCCTAGGTGGTCCTTCAAGACTAACCATGCACACAGGAGGTTGATTTATTTCACTCTCTGGACAATTGTGGTATGGCTGGAGTTGCCCTAACTTAGCCTATATGGACTAATAGCTGATACTAGACTAGGTCTGTGGGAGCTCTGAAGGACAGTGGACACTATGGCATCCTTCCACATCTTAAAGGATCACTATAGTGTCAGGAAAGCAAAGCTGTTTTCCTGACACTATAGTGCTCTGAGGGTGCCCCCACCCTCAGGGTCCCCCTCCCGTGACGCTGAAGGGGTTAAAACCACTTACCTTAATCCAGCGCTGGGCTCCCTTGACGCTGGTGACCTCTCCTCCCACTCCGACGTCAGCTCCCCCGTCCGATGTCACAGGAGCCGAATGCGCATGCGCGGCAAATGCTGCACGCGCATTCAAAGTGTCCATAGGAAAGCATTTCTCAATGCTTTCCTATGGACGCTCTGCGCGATAATATGCCTCCAGCGTCGCAGATGCGCCTCTAGTGGCTGTCCGGAAGACTGGCTTAACCCCAAATGTAAACATAGCCGTTTCTCTGAAACTGCTATGCTTGCATCTGAAGGATTAAATCCTGAGGGACCTGGCACCCAGACCACTTCATTGAGCTGAAGTGGTCTGGGTGACTATAGTGTCCCTTTAACTCATATAGGCCTGTATGAAAAACTACACTTGTAATGTCCGCTGCTTAAAAACCCCAGTTAAACGTCACCCCTGTTATATTGACTTATAAAAAGTAGCAGCAAGCCTAGTCTGCTTGCAAGAAAAACGCTTCACGCCTCCACCACTACCGAGTTACCCACAACGTATTTTAATTTTCACCTAGTTTCATTTATTTATATCTCACTGTGGTTTATTAGACTGTAATTGTATTCTGTTCTAATTCATTTTGTTCTAATTGACTCACTTGATTGCAAATTGCTATAATTAGTCTTACTATTCTACAATGTCTTTCAACATATTCAAAAAACGTATTTTTCAGAGACACTAATCAGGCACCAATAGGGGAACACCTTACAGATCACCGTCCAATTCCTGGGATCACGGGAGTGTGTACGCTCGCTGTAAACGTTGGAACCTAGTTAGCGGATACCACATTAGCATTGAGCTTACTTTGTGCATATATCAAGTAACCATATTACTAATCTTTACTATTGGTCGAAAGTGTACGTTGTGAAAGACTCATCAAAGCTTAATACAAATTGTCAAATTGAAAAAATGAATAATAAACAGAAAACTAAATCATGCAGTGATATCATTCATATACATTTTGTTCATTATAGACAGCACAATAATGTAAACAGATTTTTTTTTTTAAAGTAATTGATATAGATCCAATTTGATCTTTGTTATATTCAGGGGAACCCAAATTGTTACAAGTGCACTTGTAGAAGCGTGAATTAGACACCAGACGCGTGTTATTTATCAAAATAATCCTCTCTCGTTTATTTTATCAGTATGTGTTTTTATACATTAAAACGTAAGTGTTTACGTGCAAATACTCATAGGACAGTAGTAGGGAGGGAGTGAAAGGGTGAAGGGAGTACAGATAAGACATAGGGATGAACGTCATGTACATGTAACAAATAAGTTCCGGGAAAGATAAGGAACAGACTGATTTAGAAGAGACAGCTCAGCTGGGGCTATCTGCTCCCGGAACTAGACATATATGGTCTTAAGTGTCGTTTTAAGCATTAAGCATTTCCTGAGTCCAAGTTAGCCAATTTTAATATAGGATATCTAATATGACACCTATAAGCTTGAACCTTGGAATCTTGAAAAGTAAATTCTTTCACATTAATGTATATGGTGAATTTATTATTACAGCACTGACATGATCTATAGTCCTGTACAACAGGTAAATGATGCATGCAAGTAATGTAGAACAATGCAAGGTTCGTAAACAGGAAAACAGGGACATGATGGACCTGCTATAAGAAGGCCGAGGTTTAATATACGACAATAACGGTTTATATTCATCCCAAATTCAGACTTGGTGATACACAAACACATTCAGAATTATTGGCAAGCATACATACTGGAACCTGGTGGCACTTTATTAATAAGTGACTCATCCAGAGTTTATTAATCCTGTTCATCACTAACAATAAAGAACAGGGTGCTGCCTGGAAATTAAATTAACATACGGTATCAGTAATATAGACATTATAGCAGTTCAGCCACAGTGATCTCTAAATTCAATGTTTTTACCTCCTAAGGTTTTTCTTAAAGGGTCAGTCCGAGCAGCACAACAACCAAAGCACTTTGTATTTTTTAAAGGAGCGTTATAATGCTAGAAATACAAACCACAATTACTAATCCTATAGTGCCCCTGTCCCTAATGTGATCCAGGTCTCCCTGCCGCCATTAAAATGTAAAAAATAAATGCTTAAATCACCTTTTTCTAGTGCAGAGACCCCCTCGGAGCTGTTCACACCTGTTGCCTTATATACTTATTGAAAATCGCTGCAGAATATGTTGTCCCTTTAAAAATGATTGTATTTGTATTTGAGAAAGGCATGAAGGATTGAATAAGCCTAGCAGCCAGAAACAATTTATTTGTAAGGTATTGCTTTGGCCTTCGCTTGAGATAATACTGCAACTTGAATCAGAATTGGAGATTTATTTTGTACTGCTTTGTACTAGCAGGTGTCATGGTTAATATACCCCCAAAATGAAAATCTATGGAAAACAATATAAGACTGTATAGAAAATGTATTACCACGGACAATGGTCGGTCTTAACATTAAGGACGGACAGTTTGAGAACAAAGAATGGTCAAAGGAACAAGCCGAGGTCAGGGAACACAGACATGAACAAAATCGTAGAATTAGCCAAGGTCAAGGATAACAGAATTCTTGGAAAACAAAAACAAATGATTTAAATGAAATTATTTAACTCCTAAACAGCAGAGAACTGAGCAGTGAGACAGCAGGCGCATGATCTATGTACCAAAACCACTTCATTGAACTAAAGTTGTTTTGGTGCTTAGTGTGACCCTCTAAATAAAGCCTAATACGCAAAAAAGATGAATACCAATAATAGTGAAAAAAATTTATTACAAAATATATGCTGTAAGAAAAGACTAATAAATAGAGTATATAGACTGTGGCTGGGCTCTAATATTATTGGTCTAGTACTGCTACAGGGGAGGAATAAAGGTGTGAAATGCGTTATCAGTATCCCCAAGGTACTCTTTCTGTGTCCATCATGAAACATGTTAGTTGTGATTTATCAGTTACGTCTGCATCCTTGATAGTCATTTTTATGTCAGGACTTACTAACTTACTAACAATTTCAAATCCCCAGTATACACCAAGTGAAAAAAGTGTCATTAAAAAGGTTATCCACTACTAGGTTTGACTTCCAGCAAGGTCAATGCAGCCTGTCAGCTTTCCAAGGTCAATATAATAAATGCTATAAATCTGGGTAGCAATAATATTTACATATTTTATATGTTAGAACATACTTAGAAACTATGGAAAACTAAATGTGCACTTCCTTTTGAAACACTTAGATGTTATTATAAATTGATATATCTTTCTTACATAATATCGCTATTCTAGAAACCTGATGCACTTTATATTTTATGTACAAAGTGCTAGCAGGGTAAATATACATTGTCATCATGATTGTCTGATAATATCCCATGTAAAGCGCTTTGCTCATGTTTTCTTCCATAAACCAGAGAAAACAATACCTTTTGACATGGCTTTCCAAGGAGACAATCCCTCAAAAATGGTAATTTTAACCATTTAATTACTCGGCAAAAAATACACTGTGAAAAAAACTACCTTATAAACCATAATAAAATATTAAACTTTACACCAACTGTTGTTCTGCGCTCTCACGGTCCTGGGGCACACGTGGACTTTCTCTCTCAAGGAAACACGGTGTCAACATCCTTATGTTTACATGATTTGGTTTTGGTGACATTACTTGAAATCTTTTGTTTGTCAAACAATTAAATATACCTTGAAGGCAAGATCCAACCCCACATTAATCTCAATGAGCATTCAATAGGCCTTTTCCAACATTTTAGTATTCGGCTGATTAGGAATTCCTTGAAAACATCTTCTCACTCAAGCGGTGATAGAAATTAAAGGTATTCCAGGCTGCACTGCTTATCAAGACTTTTCCCATAGCATTAAAGACAGCAAATAATGCCAACAGCTTATTGCTATTTTGATTATTTCCAGATGAGCATCACGCATAGGCAGCTACTCCAACCAAACTTTACATTATGCCGTATTGGTGGCCAGAATCCCACGGTCGCGTGTATAAACCCTAGACCAGGGGTAGGCAACCTACGGCACTAGTGCCATGCACGGCACTCGAGGTGCCTTTGCACGGCACTCAAGGCTGCTAGAGCCAAACAGGCTCTGGCCTATCAGGAGTCCCAGTAAAACTTCAGATATCTGGTAATCCGAAAAGGTGGTGAAGGGCAATCCTCAATTTATGCATAGCAGCACATCTCAGATCACTTCCTCCCAGCACTTGTGAATGGGAATCCACACAGTAGTAGAGCAGCACGCTCCTGTCTTTGACATGTACCTGGCCGGCCTGGTCCCCACTGGAACCCAGGGAAGTCACCCACACTGCTAGATATACACAGAAATGCAGAATAACCCTTCCCAACATACAAATAATACAGACAGCCCACACACAAACATACACACAATCCGAACAAACGCAACAACACTAACAATCCACATACATGCACACAACCCCACATGCAGCCTCTCACATGCAATACCCCAAACAACCACCACACCCTACCAAACACACAATGTGACATATCCATCCACACACACAATTTCACAAGCAGCCCTCATACACAGCTTACATTCATATGTATCATACACAATACCATAAACTACTCATGAACATATACAATATAATAGCTCATATATGCAGGGCCGTCTTTAACTCGGGCAAATGGGGCAGCTGCACCGTGAGCCCCGCTGGCCTCAACTATTTCTCACCCCCCGGCCGGTAATCCGCACACTAAGGAGGCCCACCGGCTGGCCCATGCACAAAGGGCCACTCGGTGGGCTTCTGTCAGCAGGGGTCTGGTCGCGCGCTGAGGCGCTTTAACAGCGCGAGTGGACCCCTTGATTTTCGGCAGCAGGCTGGGAGGAAGGGACGGCCGTGCATCACTTCCTCCCACAAAGAGAGGAGCGCGTGGGAAAGAAGAGTAGGCAGAGTGGAGGGGGGCTGGCCAAGAGAGCCAGACCCCCAACTCTCAACACCTTCAGCCACCAGCAGGAAAGGTAGGAAACTGGTGGGTGGGTTTTAAAGTGTAAATTTTGTGTGTGTTAGAATGCTTGTGTGTGTCAGTATTTGTATGTCTGTGTGTCAGTATATCGGTGTGTGTGTGTGTGTGTCAGTATATCGGTGTGTGTGTGTGTCAGTATATCGGTGTGTGTGTGTGTCAGTATATTGGTGTATGTGTCAGTATATCAGGGTGTGTGTCAGCATGTCTGTGTGTGAGTGTCAGCATATCTGTGTGTGAGTGTCAGCATATCTGTGTGTGAGTGTCAGCATATCTGTGTGTGAGTGTCAGCATATCTGTGTGTGTGTGTGTGTGTGTATGTCTGAGTGTGTCAGCGTTGGGGTGGAGGACGTGATTGCACTCCTGGGGAGGAGGAAGGGGGGACAGGGTCCAGGGGGCCCCAAGCAAATGCTTTGCCCAGGGTCCAGTCAATATTAAAGACGGCCCTGCATATACGCACATATACAACGATACAAAGCAATCCTACCAGTAAAAATAACAAGCAGAATATGTCAGCATACACACCTTAATTGAAAAAAAAAAAATAGGACGGCACGCTACGGGACATCACAATCCTATATTGGCACGGTGCTGCTAAAAGGTTGCCTACCCCTGCCCTAGACACTGCATGGACACTAGATATGACGTTTGACAAGTATTTGAATTGAAATGTGAATGGAATTGCCACCTTCCTTGCATCAGAAGCCAAATTATTTCATGCTTAGAACCGGTGCTGATAAAGAAATGGTGAGCTTTATTTACAAGCCG
Organism: Pelobates fuscus; assembly: GCF_036172605.1. Classification (NCBI taxonomy): domain Eukaryota; kingdom Metazoa; phylum Chordata; class Amphibia; order Anura; family Pelobatidae; genus Pelobates; species Pelobates fuscus. Next base: position 433,460,540 of record NC_086318.1, read on the forward strand.
GGGTATTAGCTAGAACCAGATAGTGGTGACACTTCTTAAAACAGGAAACCACCAGTCAATGCTCATTAGAAACACTCGTGCCTAAAGTATCATGACCTATACAAAGGTTTTATAGTTTCTGAATCCATACGATTTGTGCTCAGATAAGATACCAGTACCTAACACCAAGCAGCCACGAAGTGAACCCTGTAGCATCGTTGTTCCTGGAAATTTTATAACATTCTAAACTATTTCTCAAATGAAATGCTAGCTGTATTTTTTTCACATGTACCTGTTGCAAAAGTGTTTGCATTTGGAAAAATGAATCAGGTGAACCAAAAGGATCAAAAATGGGCCAATAAGTATATTTCAAATTATATGGATAATGCAAACATGTATACAATTTGCAGCACATTTTTATACATTTATAAACATCTAAATTTAAATTGTAATGCTCCTCCTTGTTTCCCTCTGTTGGTCAATTCTAACATGATCTGTGAATGAAATTAACATTTAGTTGCTGACCCCTAGCCATCAATATTTTTTTTTTCCCCATCGATAATCTCTTTTGTGGTCCCACAGGTTGATTTCAGAATAACAAATCAATAGAACATGTTCATCCATTGTGTGCTTAGTTTATGATTCCGCTACATTGTAGCCCAAATTCAAATCAATTACAGTTTGTAACTAAATAAATCCCCAAAACGAACACCCCTAGATCTTGCAGAGAGCACAGGAGGCATCAGCCCTGCAGAATAATGATGACCCGGCCTCAGAATACCAAATGAGGTTCTATCTATCTGACGCAGGTGACTCTTGTCCTGCAAGATCTAGCATGCTGCATATCTCCAAAATAGGGAAACACACTTCTTTGACAGTTATCTGTCAATGTTTCAACATTATGTGGGTTACTAGCCCATTCTTTCTATTTCAATTCTACAGAATAACTCTGAATTCCTGAACCTTCACCATCACAAATAGGAAAACATTGCCAATCTGATCATTATATACACATTGAGCTCCACAGAGAGATTTTCACCCAGCAAGTAAAGTGAGGTTTAAAAAAAAGAGTCCATAGATTTAGTATCTGGAATTATCAATACCCAGTGAACTGATCCCCATGCCAGCATTGGAAATATTAATCTACGGTTTGATCAGAAAATGGAAAGTTCATCAATAAATATTTTTTTCTTTTAAACCTCTTTCTTCCTTTTAATCTTCTGCGTAGACTTTTAACTATTGTAGCTTCTTTATGCGCCTAATGGATAATCTGACCTTGGCTGGGTAGACCGCAATACATATCCACTTCAGCAATACATATCCACTTTTTATAATTAAATTATAATTCCCAGATTTTACTAGTAACATGACGTAAAGTCATGATTTTATTAAAGACACGGAGGCGAGTATTATGCATAACTCTTTCTTTATTTCCTCAGCAGCAAAGATAGAGGAATATAAATATTGTCAAAATGAAAGAAAAAACTGTTCAGGCATAACAGGCAGCCAATCACATAACAGAGGAAGTAGCTATATAAGTCCTGTGTCTCCCACAATCCCCCTCTTTCTTGCGAAAACCGAAGACCAGGTAAGATAACGATGTCCCACTTGATCCAAACATGAAACGGGAAACAATGCGAAAACTTCAAGCTAAAAAAGATAGAAAAATATGGTAATTTCCAAACTCAAAACTGTAGACTTACCAAACATGATCGTGAGGAGTCATACATAAAAAACTGGATTCTGAAATAGAAAATATATAAAAATTAGGACCCAGTATAAAACGTTCAAGATCATCCAAAACATGATAAAAATACATGATATAAATACACAAAATAAATACAGACCTAATTGAAAAACATACCTGAAAAGCACCGAAGCATCTCCTTTCCCAAAACCCACACCGGGAGGGTGGGCGGGAATAATACTCGCCTCCGTGTCTTTAATAAAATCATGACTTTACGTCATGTTACTAGTAAAATCTGGGAATTTTATTAAAGACACGGAGGCTCATATTATGCAAGTTCAAAGCTGTGCCACTACTCGAGATGCGATGTGTTCAATAGGTCTGAAATAGAAATCTCGAAAGGTCGATTCTCTGGACCAGTCCGCCGCTCGCATAATGTCTTCTAGACGACATCCGACTGAGGATGCTTTCGAAGCCATCGCGCCCCGTACAGAATGAGGCGTAAAAACAGAGGTGTCTATACCTGCAGAAGATAGTAGCCAACGCACCCAACGTGCCAGAGTAGGTGTCGAAACTGGCCGGTGAGGTGACTTAAAAGATAAGAACAAATCATGCAGATCAGCGGAGCGAAGGGAACGTGTAGCATCTAGATAAACTTTGACGCAATCCACCGGGCAGAGTGCCGGACAACCAGGAAACCTCGGGTAAGTAAACGACTTGGATGCGGATTTCGTCCTCCTGGATATGTCAAAAGTAACGCCTTCTGGGGTGAAAGCAACGGCGTCCCAATCCAGGGCCCTGACGTCAGAGACCCTCTTGCAAGAGATCAAACAGAGTAACATCACCAGCTTGGATGACAAACGTTTTAAAGTCAATTCTTGGTTAGGGTACCATGATGAGAGGAACTGCAACATCACGTTGACATCCCAAAATGCAGAGAAACGAGGCCGAGGAGGACGGGCAAGGCGAATACCCTTGAGAAGGCGACATACAAAAGGATGTCTGCCGACAGGGGAACCATCCAAACCCTTGTGTCCGGCCGAAATAGCCGAGCGGGATAGGTTGATCGTGCGGTACGCCTTGCCCGAGTCAAACAGGAACGTGAGGAACTCCAGGATCAAATGTAGAGGGGCAGATACGGGATCCACTGCCCGTTCCATGGACCAACCAGACCACGATCTCCATGAAGTTCGATAAGCTGTTCGTGTGCCTGGGGCCCAGGCGTTATCGAGGAGCAGGAGAGTTGTCTGCGGAACGTCTGAGACAACCCAAGGTCCCCTGAAAGGAACCATGCTATCAGGGGCAACTGGTGTTGCATCACCAGGTCGTGTGAGTTCCCATCCGGATCCAGAAGGAGGTCCTGGAAAACTGGTATCAACCGAGGGAAATCTATTGACAACTCCATCAAGCGAGGGAACCATGGTCGAGATCTCCAGAGAGGGGTGACCAACGCCACACGACAATCGTGGCGAACCAGTTTCGAGATCGTGCGTGCGATCATGTTGAACGGGGGAAAGGCGTACAGGTGACCCTGCGGCCAGTCTTGGAGAAAGGCATCTGTCGTCACCGCCGCCGGGTCCGGCCTCCAACTGTAGAACTTCGGCAGTTGAGTGTTCAGCCGAGATGCAAACAGATCCATCTGGAATTTTCCCCACAACATGTCCAGGCCCTGGAACACTGAAGCGTGTAAATGCCAGTCGCCAGAGTCTCTTAAGTGTCTGGAATTCCAATCCGCTCCCGAATTGTCCAGACCCGGAATGTGTTCCGCCGTCACTGAGACGTTGTTGTAGAGGCAGAACTGCCAGAAATCTTTTGCTAGAATCGCTAACATCTTGGACTTCGTGCCGCCCAGGTGATTTATGTAACGGACCGCCGACACGTTGTCCATCTTGAGCAGAACGCAGCAATTCGCCCGCCCTGGGGTAAGGCTGCGGATCGCGAATGCCCCTGCCAGAAGTTCCAAGCAGTTGATGTGTAACGACTTCTCCACATCGGACCATCTGCCTCCTGTGGAAACGTCTCCACAACGAGCGCCCCAGCCGTGCAAGCTGGCATCGGACTCTATCACTACGTCCGGGACGGAGCCGAAAATGGCTCTCCCGTTCCACGCCTCCATGTGTGCCAACCACCATTCTAACTCGTCTCTGGACTCCGCGTCCAAGCGTATCCGGGATTCGTAGGAGTGGCCCAGTCGAAGGTGTGAACCTTTGAGCCGTTGGAGGGCTCTGTAATGTAGTGGGCCCGGGAAGATCGCCTGAATAGAGGCTGCGAGGAGGCCAATAATTCTCGCCAATTGTCTTACTGACAAGTCCGAGACACGAAGAGCCCTCCGGATTTCCTTCCGAATGGCCTTCATCTTGGAATCCGGTAGAAATAAAAACTGTTGGACGGAATCCACTTTGAAGCCCAGGAATTCTATCGACTGGGCGGGGGTCAGGACCGATTTGTCCCAATTGATCAGAAATCCCAAACCTTGTAAAAGGTCGGTCGTCCATTCTAAGTGTAGTAGGAGGTCCGCCCTTGACTGGGACAGGATCAGAATGTCGTCCAGGTAAATAATGAGGCGGACCCCTCGGGTTCGGAGGAATGCCACTACCGGCTTCAAGAGCTTGGTGAAGCACCAAGGAGCCGAAGAGAGACCAAAAGGCAGGCAGGTGAAGCGCCATCGTCGGCCATGCCAAGTGAAATGCAGGTAGTCCCTGCAGTCCGCAGCAATGGGAACCGTGAAGTAAGCGTCCTTCAGGTCCAGTTTGGCCAGCCAGTCCGACTGGCGTAGAAGGTCTCTGAGGCAGTGTATGCCTTCCATCTGGAAATGTTGGTAACGCAGGAAAGCATTGAGAGGGCGAAGATTAATCACGGGGCGAACTCCGCCCCCTTTCTTTGGTACTAGGAACAAGTTGCTCGTAAAGCCTCTTGCGGCGAACGGCAGTTCCTCTATTGCGCCCTTGGACAACATTTCCACGACTTCCGCGGAAATCATCTCGTCCTGATCTGGTGGAAGAGACAGTTCTCTGGGGGGACAAAACTGGACAGGCATAGAAACGAACTCTAGGCGATATCCCCTTACACACTGTAGTACCCAAGCATCTGATGTCAGTGCCACCCACCTGTGGTAAAACAAGGCTAACCTCCCCGCTACCTGAACCTGAGCGGGAGGGGAAGAAGGGGTACTCACCGTAAGGACGTCTGGTTGGAGCGCCACTGCGGGGGTATCTGGAGCCCCAAGCCCTGCCTCTGGCTGGGAAGAAGGTGGGTGCTCTCGGGTCTTGGAAGCCTCGTGATGGAAAAAAGGAACCTCTGGGTGCTCGGAACGAGCCTCTGTAACCGCGGCCAGGCGGACGGTTCCTGCTACGCCCGGCCCCTCCAAAAACCTTGGGCGCGAACATGCGCTTCATGTTCGCTTGCGCCTTATCAATTGCGGTAAAGGTCTTCACATAGGAGCCCATGTCTTTGACAAAGGAGGAGCCGAACAGTAAGCCCTCCTCAGTCGGGTCTGGTTCCGTCACCGTCATAGCGGCCAGCTTAGGGTCGATCTTTAGGAGGATCGCCTTACGCCTCTCGGAGGACATAGCTGTATTAGCATTGCCCAGCAGGCATATAGCCCGCTGGACCCATCCAATGGCCACATCCATATCCAAAACTGAGTCTCCAGATTTGGCAGCTTCGAGAAGCTCGTATAACTTTGATAGGGGCCCCAGAGTATCCAGGATCTTGTCCTGGCACCCTTTCAGGGAGTGGTCAAGGCCCTTCTTGGGCTTCCAGCCCGACTTATTGAGAAATTGGGCAATTTGGGGATCAATATCCGGGGTTCTGCCGGCGGCGCCGGGGAGGGAAGGCCTTGGGCATTCGGCGCGCAGTTTATTGCGGCCTTCTTTAGAGAGCGGGGTGCGAATACGCTTAGCCACGTACTGGGCAATATGGTCTGGGGGAACCCACTCAGCGGACCTGGGGTGCCGCAGGTCATCAGGGTCGAACAGGGGGTTACCCTGCGGGTCAAGAATCGCCTTGGTATCCCCAGAGGCGTCTAATAAGTGGCCACTGGCCTTGGCGGAGGAGCCCGAGGGGGTCACGCCCGTAAGGGGCAAATCCTCGCCAGATTCACCTTCATCGAAGGAGTCATATCCCATATGGTCGGACTCATCCTCCACACTCCGGTCGGTATCCGACCCATCATCTAGGGCTCTAGCCCTTTTCCATAGTCTAGCCTTTTTAGCCCGGCCAGGGGCTCTTTTGCGCGTGGGGTGCGCGCTATCAGTGACCGCTTCCAGCGAGTCATTCAAGGCAGGTAGCACCTGCATCGAGGAGTGGGAGCCGACATTTTTGGATTTGGCCTTAGCCTTACGTGCCCCAGGCACTGTCTGGGCAGGGGAAGGGGACCCCCCACCCTGGGAAGCTGGGGTGGTTACTGTAGGTAAAACCATCGAGTGCAGGGAGTGGGTAAATGAGGAGGAGACAGCCCCCATGGCTGAGGCAATAGCCTTCTGCAGGGAGGAAGCCATAGTGGCTTCAAGCAAAGCTTGAAATTCCTGAGAGGCCATAGTACTCTCAGTAGTCTCCATGGTAAAGTCCCCAGAGGGATCTGTAGGCCCATCATCCCTATCCTGCATGATGCAACAATTAGTAATCTGTAAACTAACGAAAACAGGGCAGGAGAGAACTAAAAGGGTTGAGTAACCCACAGAGAAGGACAGTAAGAAAATTCAGACCGTTAGTGTGCCCGGGAGGGATCGAGGCGACCGACTGCACGGCAAGGAGGCAGACCGCATGGAGGTCCGTCCAAAATGGCCGCCGCACGCGAGGGAAGTGCTCGCGGCCGTGCACCCGTCGGGGGAAGGGGCGCGTGCACTCTGCCCGCGCGGGAAGTCCGTGAGCGGGCAGGGAAGTGCACGTAGCCGCGGTCGTGAAGAAAGGACCGGCCGCGGCACCAATCACTGTCTGCGCCCGAGAGAGGGAGCAAGGGAAAGGCAGGGAGAAAAAACCTCCCGGTAAAGGGGAAAAACCCTCAGGGATCCCCAAGGCACACTAAGCGGAGCACAACGAATAAAACGATGCATATACAAGTAAAACGAAGGATGCATCAATAAAACAACACCAAATTAAATTAGTAAATAGCAATAATAATAAGAAATACCACAATCAAAATGCCACAAGTAAGAGAGCTAAACATGGATACTTAGCTGTCTGAGGAAGCAGCAAAGAAAGAGGGGGATTGTGGGAGACACAGGACTTATATAGCTACTTCCTCTGTTATGTGATTGGCTGCCTGTTATGCCTGAACAGTCTTTTCTTTCATTTTGACAATATTTATATTCCTCTATCTTTGCTGCTGAGGAAATAAAGAAAGAGTTATGCATAATATGAGCCTCCGTGTCTTTAATAAAATTATAATTCTACTAATAATAATAATCAAAATGTGCAATATTATTGATCAGTGAATAGTTAAAGGGACACTCCAGGCATCCAGACCACTTCTGCCCATTGGAGTGGTCTGGGTGCCAACTCCCACTACCCTTAACCCTGCAAGTGTAATTATTGCAGTTTTCATAAACTGCAATAATTACCTTGCAGGGTTAACTCCTCCTCTAGTGGCTGTCTACTAGACAGCCACTAGAGGGCACTTATGTGTTTATAGCACATGAAAAGTGTGCTATAGCGTCGCTGGACGTCCTCACGCTATGTGAGGACCTCCAGCTTCGCTGAGGGGAGGTCTAATGCGCGTGCGCAATTGGTCTCCCCTGCCGGATGACGTCGGCGGGGGAGGAGCGTGGGCAGACCCTGAACCAGCGCTGGATAGAGATAAGTCACTGAAAGGATGGGGGGCGGGAGGGAGAGGGGACCTGCAGTGCTAGGAAAATGGTTTGTTTTCCTGGCACTGGAGAGTCCCTTTAATTACTTAGATTTGAGAGATTTGATTTTTCTGGTTGGCTCATAACCATTTTTGGTCTCCACATCTCCATGATTTACAATACCTTACTGCAGCTCCTCACACCTCCTATAACCCACACTACCCGAGCAGCATACTCACTGCAGCTCCCCACATCTCCTATAACCCACACTACCTGAGCAGCACACTCACTGCAGCTCCCCACATCTCCTATAACCCACACTACCTGAGCAACACACTCACTGCAGCTCCCCACACCTCCTATAACTCACACTACCTGAGCAGCACACTCACTGCAGCTCCCCACATCTCCTATAACCCACACTACCTGAGCAACACGCTCACTGCAGCTCCCTACACCTCCTACAACCCCCACTACCTGAGCAGCACACTCACTGCAGCTCCCCACACCTCCTATAACACACAGTACCTGAGCAGCATGCTCACTGCAGCTCCCCACATCTCCTATAACCACACTACCGGAGCAACACACTCACTGCAGCTCCCCACACCTCCTATAACTCACACTACCTGAGCAGCACACTCACTGCAGCTCCCCACACCTCCTATAACTCACACTACCTGAGAAGCACACTCACTACAGCTCCCCACACCTCCTATAACACACACTACCTGAGCAGCACACTCACTGCAGCTCCCCACACCTCCTATAACACACACTACCTGAGCAACACACTCACTGCAGCTCCCCACACCTCCTATAACTCACACTACCTGAGCAGCACACTCACTGCAGCTCCCCACATCTCCTATAACCCACACTACCTGAGCAACACGCTCACTGCAGCTCCCTACACCTCCTACAACCCCCACTACCTGAGCAGCACACTCACTGCAGCTCCCCACACCTCCTATAACACACAGTACCTGAGCAGCATGCTCACTGCAGCTCCCCACATCTCCTATAACCACACTACCGGAGCAACACACTCACTGCAGCTCCCCACACCTCCTATAACTCACACTACCTGAGCAGCACACTCACTGCAGCTCCCCACACCTCCTATAACTCACACTACCTGAGAAGCACACTCACTACAGCTCCCCACACCTCCTATAACACACACTACCTGAGCAGCACACTCACTGCAGCTCCCCACACCTCCTATAACACACACTACCTGAGCAGCACACTCACTGCAGCTCCCCACACATCCTATAACACACACTACCTGAGCAGCACGCTCACTGCAGCTCCCCACACCTCCTATAACCCCCACTACCTGTGCAGCACACTCATGTACCATGTATTCAGGGCTGGCTTAACATAGGGGCTGATGGCTTTGGAATAGGCCCATTGATATTTGTTTCACTGTTCTTCACATGCTCTTGCGTAGGTATGGAAACTTAAGAGGGATAACAATGAAATTGGTTAAGGTAAAGCTGACTTTGTGCACTATGCAAACTCTCTTGTTACTTCAGTCTCTAACACTGTGACATGTTCCCTTTCTTCTACACTCACTACATACACTTTTTCTGCCAGCCTGTATAACAGGAGCTCCTGCCTGCTAGTAAGAAGGTAAGGAGACAAGTGGACCAGCGGGACAGTCCTTAGAAAGGGTGGAGCGAGCGCATCATTAGACGCATTTATGCCAAGCTCAGAGTGCTGTCTGCATAGTATGCCCTTAGAATTCTTTGTGCAGACACACCCTCTTTTTGGGCATGTTCATCCTTTTGGGCAGTTCAGGTTAGGTGATTCACGTCTCCAGATGCCCACCGACATCCTGCTTCACCGCACCTACTGTTAGGTAGGCCATATCCTGTGAGTTTCCCTCCAGCACCACCTCCGCCAGATACAGGACGATTGGGAGGTATGACTGCGTTAGTGTTTTCTGTTAATACGATTCTATAATTGGGCCTATCATCATTGTCAGCGCCAGGCCCGATGGGCTCTTAATCTGGCCTTTTATGTATTAAGAAGTTCAAAAGGACAGCACGATATAGGACAATTTTGGGATAAATCATCAATTATCAGTATTTTTGCTGGTAAAATAAAATGTAGACTAACTAATTTACTCATCAATAGGCATTTGCTCAAAATAAACTTCCGTTTGAGTGTCCTGTCTGAAGTAAGAAAGCAAATTAATAACCATAATTTACCCCCTGAATTGTCTGTAATATGGACATACGCAAACTGTTTAAATTGAACAGCTAGGCCAAGCACATACAGGTGGAAGGTTACTCTGTACAGGCTGCCTTGGTCTTGGCTGGCTGAGTTTCTCTAACAGGGTGAATTCCAAAACTTAATACCAGAGACGCCAAGCTGAAAGTATAGCTTTTCCAGTTCGGCAATTTGACCATACATTTTGAATTCACTATGAATTCAGTTTGAATTTTCACTTTAGTAAATAAGCCTGTCAGGAGCTGATCACTATGAAATGGAGATAAACGATGGATCTCCCTCTGTTACTTTTTAATAGGAAACAGTTTGATTAATGAGGGTCACATTTAAAAAGTTACAACACAACAATTAACACATAGCAGTTGGAGGGAGACATTTCCTGCTGAAAACTCTGAATTTTAAGACTGAAATGTCAGACTTTTTTTTTCCAGTAACATATAAACCTAAACTTTGCTGTAAAAGGAATTCATTAATTTCTAGATATTAAATTATGACTTTGGTGACAAATTTCAATCTGTGTTCTTGCCTCGTTAAAAAGATTTGGGTCAGGGAAATATATAGCTTACAAGTTTATGCACATGGAGCAAGTAAGTTCAAACAATCCGAGACATCTCTCCCAGAATTTACATTTCTTTGCCCTTTTCCTGTAGAAATAATAGTTTTTGTAGGATGAGTTATATCTGGAAACTCGTACAGGCCACTGAAACCAACATGAATCAGTAGACATTTGCCAATTCCCTCTACCAAGAGCTAACATTGTGTTTGACTTATGTTTACCGGCTTCCAAAGGCAATTCAGAAATATATGATGAATTGGACATGTAGCTAAAATATATTCACCCCATGTATACACCAGCAAACGGACTGTGCTAGTGATGTATTCTTACATCTAAATGGAAATATCCCTGTGACTAGTGGATGATTGATTATTCGGATACTGGAATACAGTGTTCATACCTTTACAAAGCCAATATATAGTTTATCTATCTATCTATCTATCTATCTATCTATCGATCTGGATAAAACAATGAGAAAGTCATTACAGAAAGTTGTTAAAGAGGGTGGTGTGGTGTTCCTCTTATTGTGATATATTAGTTGTTTTAAGTTTGAGAATAGATAATCTAACTAGACTACCCATTATTGCTGGGACCTTTGGATGTTTTTAATTCTCCCCTTGATCACCTCTCTTGCCAGTGGTTGTACAATAACACAGCATAGTCAGACGCACTTTATTTACTAAATATGAGCACGGATAGAAATTTAATTTTCTCTCGTTGGGTTAATTTTGGGATTTCAATTACTCTGAAATTTGTTCAATTATCGATTCAGTTCATCTGAAATTCAATAAAAAAATTGTTTATTTAACTTTGTTGATCCCCATGGGGATCAGTAAATGGCAGCTACAAATGGCAGCCACAAACCCACTAAAGGGGCCTATTCATGCACTCAGGAAAGCAGCAGCCAAGCAACGAGTGAACGAATGGCGCCGAATGAATTTTGTTTGGCAATCAATTTGTTCATTCAGTCATTCATTATCAACTGATATTAGTTTTCGTAAAATTTTTGATTTGTCCAAAATTAATGCACACGTCTACTGCTGCCTGAGTGGGTGTGTGACTGCTGACTGTGATCTTTGACTCTGATTTTAGTATTTTCTATTTGCCCAGTTTGTACTTTAAAAAAAGCTGACCCATTTGATTTCTAGAATTGTTGTGTTTTGTTTGTTTAACCAGGGCAACCTTTTTCCTTTCAGTGTCATTTGACAAACTAGCACAAAATAACATGTTTTCACTTTATAAACACAATGCTGTGTGTATACGATACAGCTTGTGGTAACATGCAAACAGTCAGTATCTGCAGGCTGAGAGGAAGTGACCAGCTCTCAGTGCCACATGAGAAGGAGGGAGGAGGAGACGGCACAGGTGGCACAGGCAGAATGGGGGTAGAGGAGCAACGAGAGAGCTGTCAGTGTGTATCTGTGTATGTGTGTGTTTTTGTCACTGTGTGTGTATCTGTGTACCAGGGTGTGTATCTGTGTGTCAGTGTGTGTGCATGTTTTAAAGTGTGTGTGTTTGTCAGTGTATGTCTGTGTATGTGTGTGTGAGTTTATCTGTGTATGTCTGTGTATGTGTGTGTGTTTATCTGTGCATCAGAGTGTGTATGTCAGTGTGTGTATCCGTGTGTCAGGGTGTATGCATGTGTTAAGGTGTGTGTATTTGTCAGTGTGTGTCTGTGTGTGTGTGTGTGTATCTCTGTGTGTGTGTGTATGTATGTGACAGTGTATGTGCATAATTCCAAGCAATTAAACACAAATATTACAGACAAGCACACCCTGGCATTCAAACATCAAAATTATATTTAAAAAAAACACATTGCTTCACTCAAACACCAATACTACAAGAAATGTACATCTACATTTAAAAGCCAGCATTTTATCCAAAAACACCCCTGCAATCAAATGCAAACATTACACACAAACACACCCTTGTTTTCAAATATAAACACTACACACAAGTACAACACTATATTCCAATGCCAACAGTATATACAGATACATCCCTACTTGCACACATGTACTCTAGACAAAAATATGCTTACATGCAAATGCACAAATACTGCTCACATATACAACCCTGCAAGGAAGGGCAAATGGTAGATCCCCACCTGGCATAGCATCGTTGGAGTTGGACAAAAGAGGGGGACCCAAAAAAGGGCCCTCTCTGTATTAGTTCCGCCACTGACGGAACCACAGCAGTGAGTTAAGTGTCTAGATTCTCACTGCAAGTTCTCTCATTGCTTGTGTGTTTGGTAACACCTGGGAATTTCCCATCAACCCCTGCTCAGTGAAACGAAACTTAAAGACTAGGCTAAATTCTGCAGACTTTACTTCCAGCATTTGTTGTTTCTTTAAAAGCTAGACAACTTACAGAATGCATATTAAGTAAGGTAGATTGCCACAATGTAAATATGCATGTAAGTTGCGGCTTAGAGTATCCCTTTAATGAGTACCAGCCATGTTTTTTGCCATCACTGCTGTCGATATAATGTGTGTTTTCCTTTTCTAAAATGACACATTACATATTGGAAACATTAGTAGCAAACTCATGAATGCAGGAATCAATAACCCAAGCTCCTACGCCGTCGGATCCGAGGGCCGGGTTTATATCGCTGGATGGTCACGAAGCAGGCACAGAGCTGTGTTATATGTTACAATCACAGAGCTCAGCTGAGAGATGCAGATGTCAGCTTGTTGCAGATTGAATTGGATAATATAAACCTGAATGAATCAAAATGGCATAATGTGAAGGGTCCATCAATTTCAATATTGCTGATATACCGTGTTGACAAAACCGTTAGTATCCATAGGTCAAATGCTAATATAGAGCACGCTACAGAATGTCACATTAGTGGTTTGAAATAAAACATTTGTCAAATAAAAATGCCTCATTGCTTCATATCGACTACAGATAAATATATGATGTGCTCCTTCCTACTACAGTGTAATTACAGCCACCAGTTCATAAGAAGGTCATTATCAAATCCAAAGTTCTGAGTAGGACAACACAATTAGTCTGAATTTATATTTAGAGGTTTCCTATTGCAGAGATCGGAATAACTCAAAGTAGATTACCACTGGTTTATTTATTATTCAGGATAACGTGCCATAGTAGATCCTGCGCACTAAACAAGCTCCGTAGCCTGTTTCCTTGATAAAAAATTCTGTATCCCATTAATGAATAAACAAAGCACAAGTCATCCAATGCTTTGCCTAAGTATTCACTCAGCATTTTATGCCGTTACAGCTTGGAATTTAAATGGATTTGTACACGGCAGCTCTAGACTTTGTTCATAGGGTGTATGGGATCGGACGAATATCACTGAAAAATAATTTGGACAAACCAAAAAGGCCAGAAAATTGTCTAATCTGTGTACTTCAAAATATGCACATAATACAAATATTCTATGTATATTTTGCAGTAGACTAATTGGACCATTTTCCTACCATTTGGAAGTAACCAATGGAGGGATACTCAGGAAGGGCAGTAAAATATTAATATAGATTTGTTTTCACTGTTCTGCCTTTTTTCCTGTATTGCTCGATCTGTAAATATAATCAACATTTAGTGGCTCTCCTCAGGCCCTCAGTAATTATTTTCCCATCAATCTTCTCTTTTTTGGGGGCCACAGATGGAACTCCGAATCACAAATTAGACTAAATATCTCTTCAATTGTTTGTTTTGTGATTCGTCATCTAGAGATTCGGAGTTCCGAAACTCAGACAACCCACCGAATGCTTAAAATTTGGATTATTCGCAGTTCATTTGAAACCAAGTTGAATAGATTTCACAGTCATTTTTAACATTTGTTATACACGGCATACCTAACACATTGAAAGGTGCAAAACATTTTTCTTTTGGTACAAAATTTAATTAAACAAGAACAAAAGATATTTGGTATTTGCATTAGTATAAAAGGGTCACATACGGTGCTCTTTGCTTACATATGCTCACTAACAAGCTTTGGAGCACTCCACAATGGCGTATTTATTTTGAGAAAATGTGTCACTTTAACAGTACACTATGAGTTCTCCTGTGAGCCCCGAAGTTAATTGCTTTTTTTAAGAGCATTATTTAGAGGTTTCATCAAAATGGAGACAAATACTTGTATAGCCAGCCAAATGTCTTTTTTTATTTTGTTGAATGGGAACTGCCACTTACCACAATTTTTTATATTACGTTTACATATGTTTTACATTACACAAATGTACATATGTGAGTTTGAAAAAAAAAATGTAGACATCCACAACTCTTTCTCCTGTAAATGGGTGCCTCCATCTTAGCTCCCAGTCAATCACTGTTATAAACTCCACCCTCTGCACCTGTCAGTCAGCATAGTGCGAGCATATAGAGGAAGGGAGAAATTAAACAATGTTTCATTACTATGTCGATGTGTGCCCCAGCTGTGCCCGGACTAAAACGGGTTGTGATGTCAGTTCCTAAATCTTTATTCATTTAAGAGAACACGGATCATCATATAAAAAAAAGATTAATGCGATTTTCAATGTTTTTTTATTGACTGGTGTAAATTCCATGCGTTGGCCTACCATTAACGTCTGGACTGTGTCACAAGGAAAGCACATTGCACCTTGAAAGTGTAAGGTACATTACAAACCAATTCTGACAAATCAGACTAAAATCCCTTTTATTCCATGTTGCAACCCTATCTATAGGAAGAGGTAACTTATTATTATATAAATATAATGTGTGTACAGATGGGATGCTAATGCTAATGCATTTAAACATATTTGGAAATCAATAAACAGAATAGAATTTACAATAAGCTCACCCCTAAAATGTAAGCTTGTTTGAGCAAGGCCCTCAGTACATTCTGTACCCGTACATGCAACTTGTCTTGTTACAACTACTTGTTTGTTAGAACATCATTTGTACAGCTCTGCTACATTGATGGCACGTTCTAACTAATTATAATAATAATGATAACAAGATGAGTTCCTGCATTTGCTGCAAGCCCCAGGTCTGTAGAGCTTCTGCAATGAGCTCTCCCCATAAAGTTGACGTAGCCTCTCATTATGCTTGCTTGACGTTATTCCACAAGCAATGCATTATGGGCACAGCAAGGTTTACAGAGAGTTGTCAGCATACTGTCCAATGCGAACGACATCACTTACTCTAACAAATGTTCAATGATATGACATCATGATATCATTCTTGAGCAAAATTAGAAACATTAGAGGTTTGTTGGAGGGATCAGAATGGGTGGGATTATGGGGCAAAACACATTATTATTTCAAAAACAAACATACAAACCTAAACATAATGGGAAAAAAAAACATAATTAACTGCAACCTAACCTACATATTACACCTCATGGGTTTGAGTGTCCCTTAAATTACAACCGTAATTCTATAGTGTTCTATATATATTCCGCTCCCATCATGTATAACATGCCATGATTTACAGGCTGAGATAAGAGTCTGTCATTTTATGACACTGTCCCTATAACTCAATTTCTAAGCAGTTTTTTTATGGCCACTGATTAATAAAACTATTTTTTTATGATGAATCTGCTTTTAGGAAGAAATGATATATTGTAACGCTGATAACTACCCCTACTAATATACTCCGTAATTACACGACTTAAAGATCTCCACTCATAAAATGTGCTGATCAGTTATTTCGTTAGTTCACGTTCGTGCAAGGCCATCACACACTCAGAAGGTTATGATTAAAGCATTGCAACCATTAAGTTAACAGTGTTGCTTTTTTTCCCACATCTGAATGAAGATATCAATTGGATCTGACCTTTTTGCAGCATTTGGATTGCAAGCGATGAGCTTAATTACATGAGAGGGCTATTTATATATTAGGTTAATAATGCTCTGCACTTTATTAGACTCCTGTCTGACCTGTAATTTAAGGTACAGAGAATGAAGTAACAAATTAGTTGGATGCAATTTTGGTTACAAACGAGGAAGCTGACATTACTCAGCATCTGTCTTCCCCGTGATTACATCATTCTGGCCACAATTTAACTTTTATGTTTGTCTCTGCATAAGGTAAGCTGTATGATGTCACTAATACCAGTTTCAGGATCTGACAGGAATTAATTCACAGTTTTCATACTACTGGCTCATTTAGTGCCATAAAAATGCTAATTAAAAGATATCCTCAGGCTTCTTATTAATTTGTTAATTAACAGCTAATCTGCAGCCTAAACAAACCTAGTGTGTCATAGTTTCTGGGCTACGATTCTTGTGCTTCGAGGGTTCCAAGGGTTAATGAGATATGCTCAGCATTACCATTGAAACCAAGGTGAAGGGTAGGATTGGCTAACAGGTATCAGCCACTCCCTGCACAGAGCTGCAAACCCTTGAAATTAGAAGTAAATGTTTTACTTTGTTTTTGTTATTTTGCATAGTTTGAATGCGTATATACAGTGCACTAAAAACTGAGGGTTAGGTCCATGGGAGAGTATCTCTTGTAAATGTGTATACATGGCATTGTGTCTAAAGTAAATGGTAGGGAAAGGCAGGAAGTGATGTCAGCCCACCGCTCATCTTCTGCACCCATGCCAAACACCTTCCCTCTCCCTTCAAGGCGACAGGTCACGATGTGCCAGCAACGGTTGCCTCAATCAAACCGCCTGGTGTGGGCTGTTCCTCTGAGGGTCAAAGACGTGTCCACAGCATACAGCAGGAGGCTGCGTCTCGCATTTTGGCCCGGTTGACTTCCTTCACTGAGGGGCGGTCAGGTCCTCACACCGCGGCTTACCTTAGACACATGCCCTCTTAACCTAACATGCCTTAACAGGAAATGGGAAATCACCCAGTGTGTGTGCCAGTGATACGAGTGTGGTGTGGAGGTGTGCCAGTGATACGAGTGTGATGTGGGGGTGGGTGCTCCCTCTTCCTATATAAACCTAATCTCACAAGCTATAATCGCTCAGTATTACTGGGATTATTGCCATACCCAGTCAGACTCCTGTTGCCCCTATGAATATACTGTTTATGAACCTGTTCTGCCTGAATTGACCATTTGCGTTGTCTACTAAACCCTTTATAGATACTCAGTACAGCTATATGTAGTAACAGAGGGTTGTTTACAAAGCAATGTGCAATGTAAAAAAAAATCTAGGCCATTGATAGCCTGGGCAATGAGAAAATGTACACGTGTTTTTTTTTTCTAAACTAAAATGGTAGCAAATGGCCTCGCCCTTTATTAGTTCCAGAATATCTAACAGTGGTGTTTGGTCCCTGGTAGTTCAGCTGTCCATCACCAAGCAGGATCCTAAGATGTGACCGGCCAACCCACGTTACTTTCAGTCTCTGAATTCCTGTCAAATAAACTCAGGCAAAATCATTGCCTGCCGAATGTCTCAAGTCTCATAACAGTCTTGTCAAACTATGAAACATAGAAACATAGAAACATAGATATGCAATGTAAATTGGCATAAAAAGCTTCTCTCGCCACTCTCTATGCAGGCAGAGGGCTGTCAGTGATTTAGAGAGGGGTGTGGAGCATTACACATCCCTTCCCGTGTCTTTACAGGTTATGGCTTTCATATCTTCCCATACAGTTTAGAGGATGGAGGAGCAGCTGAGGTTATCCAAGGATCATTGGAGCCTGATCCGTTCATTTAAACCACTCAATGAGCAGAGAACTACAGTGTATGACTTGGTCACTTGTGCACTCGGTGACAAAATGACAAATATTGTAGCTTGTTTGTAAGAAGTCCATTTAAATCACAGCTCACCCTCATAGCTGCAAGAACTGGCTATAGCAGCCGCCAAAGTGATAGGATGCCCTTTCCATTGGACAGCAATGGGGGCTGCAGGGCACAACATACATGTTGATTGTGGCATGTACCAGGCTATTGTCTGTAACATGTAAGGTGTCTGCTGAGACTGCCTCCAGCATTGTATCCCTATGACAAGCCATCACAATGCTGCAATACCTGCCAACTTAGGCTAACAGGGCTGCAGACGCTCTATATACCAAGTGTACACCAAGATTAAATTTGGTGTTATCGCTCTCACACTCTCTCATTCTGGTCACTGGAAGTTCAACATGGCAGCTCATGGCAAAGGATTTTTCATAAAGATGAGGATCTGAAAAAAAGGATTTTACATAAAGATGGCCAAGACCCTGAAACTGAGCTGCAGCATGGTGGCCAAAACCATACAAAGGTTTCACAGGACAGGTTCTTTGTTGAGCTCATTTGCATATGCCTACCCAGAATACCGTGCAGTAGTGAGAGCACTGTTAAAGCGAGATTTCTGTCGGAAAAGCAAGTGTTATTGCTTGACTCGTGTGTGTATTTGTGTTTAGCAATGTATTAACTATCCACTTAATTCAGGTGGAAGGTTTTCATCTACACTTTTTCCCCACCACAACTGTTGGTATATACTTTACAAGTAACACCAAGCCTCACTAGCCAGCCAGTAACCAACCTCATGCTGATGAGTTGCATTAACAACGAAACAGCTGTCCATGAGTGGTTCACTGGCTTTGCTCCTCTTCCTGAGTTGTGTTACAAAGCTGTTGTATACAGCAGACACATACTCCATGGAATCCATGCATAAAGTGGAATTATGAGGCAAAATTTGGTTCTTTGTTGAGTTCTTTTTCATATGCCTACCCATAACCCCTTGCAGTAGTGAGTGCACTGTTAAAGTGAGATTAATGTGGTAAAAGCAAGTCTTATGGCCTGACTGGTGTATGTATTTGGAAAATATTTAGTAATAATTTTATTTTAATATATATTAATTATCCAAATACCCATAAAACTAATTTTGAGCACTATGGCTGTTTTCAGTGTCACGGGGAGAGATGTTCAGATAACCAATTTGTTTCTGGTGAAATTATTGGAGCATAATATTGTAATGATTTTTTATAGATTATTTAAGGTGTAATATATTTTAGCTCCAACATATAAACGGTCTTTGTGTTGTTTTTGGCTTCTTTCTATGTTTAGCGAGCCCCAGTAATCCGCCATTACATTTTATCCTGATTTTCTAAAGATGTCCATTGCTGTTTGTTTTTTATTCCTTGAAATTAATGCTCTTGGTTTGTGGCAAAGAATTGATTCCTAGAATTCAGTTTTATGCTTATATACAATAGAACCATTTTTCTATAGAATTTCCCAGTTTTACCCGGATTAATGTATTGTTTACCAAAGACAGAGATTGTTCACCACTTGGAAAGACAATAAACAGAGTTTAAGGGAACACTATAGGGTTATAAATACAAACCTGTACTCCTAATGTTAAAGTACCCCTATAGGCTCCCCTAAATCTAAATAGAACCTGGAATAAAGGCTATTAATTAGTTTTTTTTGCGCACCAAGAACAAGTCCCCTCAGTCGTTAAAAATCAAACCGCCACTTCTAAATGCCCGATCCAATACTTCTCATAGAGGGACATTGAGGCCAAAATGCACATATACAGCCAGCGCTGGGCTCCTCCAATGAAATGGAGATTAGCTGTGAGATCCGAGTTTTGGCTGTTAAGAAGACATCCACTAGAGGCATATTAAACCCTGTGTAAGCATTGCTATATCTACTAAACAGCAATAAACACTGCACCCAGACCACTGTACCAAGACCACTTCATAGAGATAAAGTGGCCTGGGTGCCGTTAGTGGTCCTTTAATCATGCAGAAAGAAACCATATATTCTTATCGTAAGAAAAACAGGTTTTATGATGTTGTACTGATTATAAAAATAATATCCCATTGATCAGGTTAGTGTGGTTGGTTACTAAGTATTGATTATATTATCTGCGTTGTAAGTTATTAATAAATGTATGCATTATGAGACATACTACCTACTACCCCTCACTCTTTGTTGTAGAATTGCCATAAATGAAGACTGTAAGAGCGACTGCGTGGGTGGATAGCACGATATGATGACCAGTCTCCCGTTGCCCTACACACCACATTACACACACTACATTACAGAGTAACCGAGCACCCACAGACACTATGGCAGCCTCGTACTAATAAAATGTTAAAAAGACACTTCAGATCAAAACTCATCCTTTCTTTTCTTAATGAATTAAAAAGATAATGGATTTAAAATATATACAAAACATTGCATTAAAGTAATAAGAAACATAGTAAGACACTCATTTTTTAAGTTCTTGTGTTTGTTATGAAAGAAAGGTGGGCTTATTGAAGAAAACTAATATTTTTAAAATCTTTTAAAGAAGATTCTCAGCAAACACGCAGGCTAAGGATAACTTAGTGTGGATTCATCTATAAATTGGAGTGTCTTAAGTGTCCTTTAAACAATTGGCCAGTCAGGTCAATGCAGTGTGAGATCAAGGTCAATGTAGTGTGAGATCAAGGTCAATAAATGGACAAAAATACCACTCAAAAGAATGCTTCGAAATTCTTAGCCCCATTTAAATCTCATGGCAACCTAAACCATGGTGAATCTGAAAAAGTACTTAGGGGTGAGTTTGTCAGAAGATATTGTAATCATCTACCTACAAGAGATATGCCCTCTCAATTCCAACACGTCTTTTTTAAGCAACCCCCTGTGTTCTCAACCTATCACTGACTTCCAGATTGGACAGAATTGATATTATTAATTCTGAAGTGTACATTTATGGGAGAGGGGCTGTCTTTGGGTGTTGGAATACCAACAAGTGGACAATAAAATGGGGGATAGTAGCCGAAGACTCATGTCTGTATACCCATTATATTGAGCTGTAGTGGCTATGGTTCTTTATGTTAAAAGGAGTACAGCGTGTGTTAGGATAAAGCTAAAATAATTGCGTTTTAAGGCACTCTATAATGCACAGAATTTTGCTTACTTTCTGGCACACAGTGGGTTAATACATAAAAGGAAATAGACAGTGAATGATGTTGTGATGTGCAATAATGAAGAGCACCAGACCAGCACTATCCTGAAAACAATTAGCAAGTTTTGCAGTATTTTATCTGAGATAATTACGAAGTTAAGGAAGATCAGTCATGGATAAAAGCCTAGGTATTGTAGCAGACCTGCAACAATGTTTCAAAGAAATTGGACAGATCTTGGTAGGAGACTGTAGTGTTGGCTAGCAAAGAGCATTTTAACACCACCTCTGGCGCAGAAAGGGTGATCTCTTAACCCCCCGTATGATATAATCACCATTATGCCTATTCCAGTATAATTGAAGGGCTAGTTTCATCCAAACTTGTGCCCTATTGAAACATCAAGACTAAATGACTGGCTAATAGTATACTACAGTCACCAGAACAATTACACTTTGATGTAGTTGTTCCGGTGTCTATAGCCTGTCCCTGCAGCTTTTCCCTATAGCCTGTTCCTGCAAAACATTGCGCTAGCCAATCAGCATCTCCTCATACAGATGCATCGATTCAATGTATCTCTATGGGAATTGATCAGGACTTCTATGCAGAGTGTGGAGACGATTAACGTCAATGCTGCACATGCTGGCTAGGCTGCAATGTAAACGTGGTCTATTCTATGAAAAGGCAGTGTTTACAATAAAAAGCCTGCAGGGTCTGACTATACTGACCAGAACAACTATAGTAAGCTGTAGTTGTTCTGGTAACTATAGTGTCCCTTTAATTAAGTGAAACTAACATTGATAATTATCGAGCTGAGACAGGAAGGGGCAGCTGGTAATGAGGCTGTGTAAGGAGTGCCTGTCAAACGATTTGCTTTATTTAGCAATACTCTTGTGCTGTTCTTTCGGCAGCTTTTCTGAGAAAAAAGCATGGGATTGTGGTCCAGTAACCCAAGATTGTGACTGTCCCAAAAAATTAAGGACAGTTGGCATGTATGGATCCCTAAAACCAAATACAGTTCATGTTTCAAAAGGAAGCAAAATGAGCAGGCTATGCACACAAATGGTTCCTCTCTGCCGTCAGATTGTTGGGTTCTGTTTCTGATCATTTTATAAATAATTTGAACTCCTTTTTGTTTGGCATGTTAAAGGATTTGTAAAAGACCAATACAAGGACTTCATTAATTCACCACAAATAAAGCCTTTATGATCCTGCACCAGCAGACTGAGCCAGGTGGATGTTATGGAGGTTTTACCCTTCGAAACAAATTCTAAATGTAGGTGCTTTAAATTCTCCCGCAATTTGTTCCAAGTGGCCTGTGCTGATATCGCCTCTTTCAGCCACACAAGGGCGTCGAGCTGGAAGGATCTCAGGAATAGCAGGAGAGTGATTCTAAAAAACGATGCCCTCCTTCCTGAGCTGCTATGCTTGGGTTTTCAATGTCTTCCTACCGCAGTAAAAACAGCTTTATATCTTTCTCAATTGCATCACATTTTTACCTTTTTGCATAAATATACAGTTAACATGAGAACAATTTAGCTTCAGCAGTAATTGAATTTTTCATGCGTTTTTTTCGATATCTGTGGGTTTATGGAGTATAATCTCTAAGATTTGAACTTTCAGCTCGGTATATAATGTACGACATGTTTTTTTTTTATGTCTGTAAGCCGGTACAGGATTAGTACATTCACCTGATAAATTGGATGCTGTACACAGGGACACAAGGCAGAAGATGGAACTCAAAGTCACAGATTATGTCTTGCACAAGTTCGCAGTCACTTTATTTATAGAGGTTCATATCAGGTTTCTCATAATGTTCTACGCATCGCAGTACACCTGAGGACACTTTACTTTTCCTTAAGGCCCCAGGTTGGAAATGTTATTGGAACGAAATACCCAAATAGAATCAGGCTATGTGGCAGTATTACGTTTAACAGGACATTCTATTTTAATGCATTATGGAAATTATGTAACTCTTCATGGTTTGCAACTTCCAACAGTGAGCTCTGTCGAGATTTAAAGAACACTCCAAGCACCATAACCACTACAGTGTGTTGTAGTGGTTATGGTGCCTGGAGTGCCCTGAGTTCTCCCCCATGTAAGTAGCCATGCTGTTTGCTACAGTGTGACTACTTACCTGGGGGTCTGCAGGGCGCAAGTCACTTCTATCAATTTCTATGAGAACTGGAAGCTCTGCTAGAAGCTTCCACTAGCACTCCTGATTCAAGCTGCGCAATTCAGGGCCAGCTCATTGGCTGATAGTGTTAGCTGATCACTCTTAGCCAATGAGTGAAGCCCTGTACCACCAGACTGAGAGTCTGAGAGTTTACGGCTGAGTTTACGGCTGTCATTGAGACACCAGGTAAGAAATTAAACTGATTGGGAGGAGGAGGGCGTTGCCACATCACTCAGCTGTAGTGGTTATGGCTCCTGGAGTTTTCATTTAGGAAGTAGCTGACACCTGTCTGCCAATCCCACCCAACCCATAATTTACAAATGGTGAACATCTTATTGCTCGCCATCAGTTTCACTGTGTCAACAGCAATATATGGAAAGACCACCAATACGATTATATTCTTTTTCGGACAAACGAGGGTCGTCAGGTCCAGTAATTATGCTCTTGGTAATTGCTGATATTTAAGAGGACTTTGAAGCTGCTATTTCCAAGTCAGATTATTGGCTAAATCTATCACAAAGGTCATTTCTCCAACGCCCTAGAAGAGGGGAAATAAGAGGCCTCATTAAATCATACAAACGTCCCATACTCAGGAGGGCCGTTAAAAGTCTACCCTCAATTAACTCCATTACATAGAGTGTCACCCAAAAACACATTTAATCAGATAGTTCTCCTGCTGTGATTAATCTCGTCCTGGCAGCTAGTGTTTTCCTCTAAAATGTATTTACCAGAAATCAGTAGAACATATAGAATGTGCAACATGTAATGCAATAATACAAAATATAATAGCTATTAGACTTGGGTTTATCTAAAAAAAAAAATGTATTTCAGGTGAATCAGGTTTTATCCATGTAACATTTCAGTTCAGACAAAATTTGGCCATGCAATCATGTTTGGAAAAATTATTTAGACAAACCAAAATGGCTTGAAAACACTCCTTCTAGTGTAGTGCAAAATATGCACATCATTTAAATAGTAAGTATATAGACACTACAAAAGAGGGGGAAAAAAATCTATATTTATATATTATATATTATATTCCATGTATAATGTTAATATAGATATATTTTATCTTACCACTCTTCACTTTTTCCCCTCTATGGAAGTGCTGTTTATTGGGTCTTCGGGGATAATGGGCATAGCCCTCACTGGGCCTCATGTATGTAGTGGACCACTGTTATTGCCTCCGAAAGAGAGTCAGACCCCCAGCCACTAGACATGGTACCCAGACTGGCAACTCTTACATCTGTGTTTGTAGAGTTTTCAGGGCTTAGAGGCTGAACCCTGGCTGGGCCTACAGAAATACTGCCTGGTGAGCATAAAAGAAAAATCTAGGTCTACTTGAGCAGACTCCTTCCAAGCTGCTGTGAAGGACAGGAAAAAAGACTGCCTGATGGGAAGGGGGAGGATCTATTTATACCAGTTTCAGAGTTCTGTTTCCTGTCCTTTCTGCTGTGACGGGAGGAGCTAACCCATGAGTAAATGCTGCCATGAATAATGTCAGGAAAAGAAAATGACGGTAAGTATGAAAAAACCTTTCCTTATTCATGGCTCTTGGCTAACCACCATCTTTTATTCCATCAATTACCCTTTTTGGCATCACAGACAGAACTCCAAATCACAAAAAAGACTCATCAATTGCTTGCTCTGTTTATTTCGTGATTTGGTCAGATGGTTATAGTATTCGGAATTATGGAATTCAGATAACTTGCCAATGACCCAACATGCGGACTAATCGTTATTAGTTTGAAATCAAATGCTCACGTTTTAAGGACTACTCCACACCCCAAAAGCACTTCAGCTTGCTGAGGTGCTTCATGGGTGAGGAATATCCTTGTTTAACCGCAGTTTATAAAAGTGCAGATTTCTATGAGAACTCTGCACTTTTATAAATTAACTTAGGAATGCCCCCTTCTGGCTGTCAATCAAACAGCCAAGGAGGTTTCCTTCCCCTTTGAGAGCACTTGCCTCCTCCAGCACAGACCATCTCTTCCAGACCTCAGATCAGACATGTAACCGTGCACGTGCTTGCACCAATACAGAGGCTTCGCAAAGAGTCTAATTTGGGCATTGGAGTGTTCATTTAATAGCTTTTAAACATCGGTTCAATACCTGCAGATAAATGTATAGTATCTTCATACCTAATGTAATAAGCATGTGTCTTCACTTTTCGCTACGGGGGATTGTGGATGAAAACCCCTTCCACCTAAAATAAGTGGATAGTTAATGCAATGTTAAACACAAATACACACTCCAAGGAATCCATGTATAAAATGGAATTATGAGGCAAAAAGGTGGTTCTTTGTTGAGCTTATTTGCATATGCCTACCCAGAATCCATTGCTGTATTGAGAGCACTGTTAACATGAGATTTCTGAGGTAAAAGCAAGTGTTGTGGCTTGATTGGTGTGTGTCTGATCAACCCAAATATTCTTCTCCTTCCAAACGTTTACATTAAATATTTATGTGTTCACAATACATTCTGTTTCTCAAATAAAAGTTATCCTATTTTGTTTCAAGAAAAAGTAATGAATCGGTTCTATAGTTATAAAATAAGCTAGGTTGAAAATAGACTCAACAAGATATTATACGCTACAAATTCCTTAAAAAGAATAGCTTTTCTTGGAAATGTCTGTAGTCTCCCCAATGAGGTAGCTAAACCTCATGGCTCTGCGAAGAGGCTTCATAATTCACAACCTGCTTAGGACAGCATCTCACATGAATTTCAGAGTGTACTAGTGGTATGAAAATGTACAATATCTGCTCACAATCACAACCAAATTAGAAATGATTAAGAATTACAGCCACTGGTGTTTTCATTACTGCCTTCAGTCTAAGACGGCTCTAGAGGCACGATGCGGCACGCACCATCGGTTCCATGATTAAACGCTATTCCTCTAATCTGTTGTATCCCAGGGAGATACGACTCCTCAAAGAGAGAAAGGAAATGGCAATTATTTATTTCTAATTCTTTCCATAGAGATGTTATCAAAAGTATATTTCAGGCTTAATTAACTCAGCTAAACAAGGGGTGTCCCCTGCTACCATTCTTTACGGCATTGAAATCAGCCATCTTGTTTTCGAGGTAGGTAGACCAGAATTATCTCCTTTACAGATAATTTCCAGTGGAATCCACAGATACGGCTTTCACATACCGTACATCTCCTCTTATGCGATCTGCTAAAAAAGCAACAGTAGTTTTATGTTAGGAATGTTAGAACGTTGTGGATCTTTCCCATCTATACGTGAAAGCTGTTTTAAAGGTTGACAGCATCCAAGAGATTTAACCTGTTGAGTTAGGTTTTGGAATATTTTTAATACAAACTGCAACAAATGTCCTTACGCACATTATTGGTGCCGGATTCTCTGATTTGGACTGGATTATTGGGTATCAGACGGAATGCCCAAGGTGTAAGCAGTCATGACGTAAATTAATGTTAGCACCCGCCACTGTCTATGAAACTGCTAATACAAGAACTTCTAACAACGACTTAAAAACATGGAATATTGCTTTTATTTTTACTCAATTATTAAAGTAGCAATGATTTTCACAAAGCTAAATTTACTCACAAAAAGAATAGGAAACAAGCAAAGCCAAATGAGACGATCCCAGCAGGCATCAGGCACGTTAATTTAACTATATTCATAACAACATCACAAATAGGAATCCAAGAGATGGGATGTATATTATTTGCATCAGCAGCTTCGGGCAGGGAATCTGCATAAACTGAAATGGCTTTATTCAATCCCTCGAGCTGAAGCAAAGTACTAAATTAAGATTGTTTTCAAAACATTGCAAAGCGGGACAACAGTTTTTAAATGATAAATGAAAGTGTTTTGTTTGCTAACTGGAGTTTAGGTAAACAGAGATCCTTACTGAGATCTTAAAGACACGTTGTATTATTGTGATTAAATAATTCTTGAATCACCTTACTAAGAATACTAATAAACGCCACAGGCTCGCTTCCAATCTTGCCGGCAAAGTAGAGACAAGCTGTCGCTATTAACAACAGCCGGTGCTATTTGGCAGCTGCTTCTATTTACTGACATGTCTTCACCCATGTTATTATTTTAGACCAGCTTACCACCAGTAACCTCTGCTCCCAAATATTCTGACCAGTGTCAGATTAGCGTTCTCGGGTAAAACACAGAAACACAGTTGTGCACGTTGTCACTAGACATGTGCAGAAGTTTGTTTTAAGCCATTTATCCAACTCAAAGTCTTGGTGATCATCAAGCGAATCTTTTCCAAAAGGTTTTACCTGTAGAATCAACAGGTCAGAGTTATTCGTTCCAGTGTCGATTCATTTTATTTTGATAAATCGTTTCACACTAAGTTTTTGCACATCCCTAGTTGTTACCAGAGCAACAGCAGGAGATAGTGATAGTACATACAAAGTATTAAACTGTGATTTTTTTTTTCTTGCTATGACAGATACATATATATGGGACGTCCCCTAACTATCAATCATCTTTTTTTCCACCTATCGATTTGACAGAAGATGCAGCCCACATCATTGCCCAGGACTCTTGTTCATTTGCTGTGGAAATTGTTCATTTAAATGACACATACACTTTAATTATAGCAAGAATATATATATTTTTTAATTTCAAATATTTTGACTTTTCATTGTTTTATTGCTTAATGACTCTACTCCATTCTAACAACTCTGATAATCAACTCAAATATTCTTCTCCTTCCAAGAGTTTACATTAAGTTTCTCAGGAATAAGGGGTGGCAGGACATTCCTGGTACCATAAACAAGACAGCGCATTGTAGTGGTTAAGGTGCTTGGAATGTTCCTTTAACCGAAGAACAAGAAACAGAACCTTAAATAGACTTTTGTGTTCAGTTTTAGCCAAACAGCAATGCGATCGCATTAGACCCCATCGGTAGATCAGCTGAATTACTAATCAAGAAAGCTCCATGCGGACGTATAACTAAGCAAATCACAATGGACTATCACAATGGACAAGCATGTTTGGTTCCTTTGGGATTAAGGGTTCAACTAGTGGTACCAAAAAGGGGGGATAGAATGGAAAGGAAGCTGATTTTTATTTTTATGGAGAGTAAATAAATACATGTGTTTGCCATGATGAACAAGAGTTCTGGGCAAGGATGTGGGCTGCATCTTCTGTCAAATTGATAGGTGGAAAAAAAGATGATTGATAGTTAGGGGACAGCCATTAAATGTTTGTTTTATTCACAGATTAAGAAGTGACCAATAGGGGGGAAAAGGAGGAGTAGAAAACAATATATATATTAAAGTAGGATTCTTCCAGGCACATTGACTTCAGCTATCGAGGAAGACAGACCAGCAGACAAAGATTGCCTGGTTTTGCTCTTGCTGTACCCATGTGGGAGTGGGAAATAGCCTGGGTCAGGGAAAGATACAGCCTGTTTAATAATAGTTTAATCGAGTCTAGTGTGAAACTGGTGGTTAGGTTACTGCTGTGTTGAGCCAATGCCGCTCACACTAAGTTTGATTCAGTGATTTCAAGTCTGACAGGTCTTCTTTAGTCATGTGCTTAGTGGGAAAAAAAATAGTTTCAGCCAAACCACTTCATCTGAAATAAAATACAAAAAAAATTGGGACTGCTGCATTTTGACTGTATGCAATTTGACTTGTCAGAATTTAATTAACAAAAAAAAAAAGATTTGAAAAACGAATCAGAAGGAGCAAAGGGGGGCTTAAATGGGCCCATCAGTGTACTGCAAAATATAATCATATTATAAGTACAAAATAGGTGCATTTGCAAGTTTTCAAGTTTGAGTGGGAGATAGATATAGCCCGTTTAATAAATGTTTAATTGCTCCTAGTGCAAAACTGGTGGTTAGGTTACTGCTGTAACTCTTTGTTAAAAAAAATAATAATTATTAAATGTAGTGGTTATTAAAAATAATTCTATACAAAGAGGCCAAATCTCCATGCTCTATTCCCACATCGTACAGAATATAAAAGAAGGTGCCCTGTCCTCAGGGCCGGATTAAGAGCCCAGTGGGCCTGGTGCTGATAATTATGATGGGCCTAATTACAAAATCTTATTGACCAAAAACACTAAAACAGTCCTACCTCCTAAGCGTCATGTATCTGATGGAGAAGATGCTGTAGGGAAACTCATAGGATGCAACTATGAGAAAACACATACCCTTTGCTAATCTCATGCTTTCATCTTTCAAGTAAACCCATACCCCCTAACAGCAGTGTCCAGTAAAGCAGGAAGTCTATGGATGCGGTAAAATGGTGGGCTACTGACACAAATCACCTAACCAGAACGGCTGAAAGGGCGAACATACACAAAAAGGGGGAATGTCTGTGTCCCTATGTCTCCCAGTCCCTTAGTGTTTGTGTCCTCATGTCTCCCAGTGTCCCTATGTCACTAGGGGACATTGAGAGACATTGGGACACTGGGAGACATGGGGACACAGATACTAGGGAACACTGGGAGACCTGGGAAATCTGAGACTCTTGGGGACACTGGGTGACAGACACGAGGGGACACGGGGAGACATGGGGCACTGAGCCACTGTGATATATAGGGGACACTGGAGACTTGATAAAAACCTGGGTACAGGTCAAAATGTTGCGGTGTCCAATAAACCTGCGTAAAGCTATCACAGTGAGTGCCTGAGATATTTTCTTTTATACTAGGGGACACAGACACTACGGGCACAGAGACACTACGGGCACAGAGACACTATGGGCACAGAGACACTATGGGCACAGAGACACTACGGGCACATAGAGACATGGGGCACTGAGACACTGACATAGGGGACACTGATACATAGGGGACATTGGAGACTTGATAAAGACCTGGGTACAGGTCGAAACGTTGCGGTGTCCAATAAACCTGCCTAAATCTATCACAGTGAGTGCCTGAGATTTTTTCTTTTATACTAGGGGACACTGAGACACTAGGAGACATGGGGACACAGAGACATTGGGAGACTAGGGGACTTTGGGAGTCTAGGGAACACTGAGACACTAGGGACACTGGCACACTACAGACACTGAGAGACACCAGGGACACATGGGGATACTGAGATACTAGGGACACTGGCTGGGAGACATGGGGACACTGCCATGTCTCCTATGTCTCAAAGTCGCCCAGTGTCCCCATGTCTCCCTGTGTCTCCATGCCTTTCAGTGTCCCCATGTCGCCCAGTGTCCCCTAGTGTTTGTATCCCCATGTCTCCCAGTGTCCCTTAGAGTCTGTGTCCTCATGTCTCCCAGTGTCCTGATGTCACTAGGACACTAGGGGACACTTAGAGACATGGGGACACTGGGAGACATGGGGCCACTGAGCCACTAGGGACAGTGGCTGGGAGACATGGGGACACAGACTAGGGGCCACTGGGAGACATGGGGCCACTGTGTCCCTAGTGTCTCAGGGTCATGGGCGTCCGAATGGGGGGGTAAAGGGGTACTTGCCCCCCCCCCCCCGGATTTTTCAGCTTGTGCTGCTATTTTTCATTTTAGTGTGATAATACAGTGCAATACCAGCGCTGGCCAGTAGGTGGCGCTGTGAATTGAGAAAGGCAGAAAGCTACAGCTAATCCCTGCCTCTCTCTCATGACTGAAACCGCAGGGGAGCAGCACAACGGCAGCCTACAGAGCAGGTAAGTGAGGGATGGGGGGGTGGGGGAGACCGCATAGAGGAAGGTAAAGTAGAAGGAGCAGAAAGGTTCTGCAAGGGGCAGGAGGGGTCAGCAAGGAATAGAAAGGGGCAGCAAGAAGCAATAAGGGGTCGAAAGGTTTTCATGGAGCAGGAGGGTAAAGTAGAAGGAGCAGCAAGGAGCAGGAGGGGTCAGCAAGGAGCAGGAGGGGTCAGCAAGGAGTAGAAAGGGTCTGCAAGAGGCAGGAGGGGTCAGCAAGGAATAGGAAGGGGATGCAGGAAGGGGTAGGGACAGTCTGCAAGGAGCAGGAGGGGTCACCAAGGAGTAAGAAGAGGCAGCAAGGAGTAGGAAGAGGCAGCATGGAGCAGGAAGGGGCAGCAAGGAGTAGGAAGGGGCAGGAAGGAGTAGGAAGAGGCAGCAAGGAGTAGGAAGAGGGAACAGGAAACAATATCAGTGTTAATGTGTTCACTTTTATTTACTGAGTGTCAGGAAACACAGAGGGCCGCTGGGCAGGGGTGCCGCTGATTGGCTAAAACATTGTTGGCTAAAACATTTTTATGAATCGGGAACTAGCGATTGGCTTAGAGTGTCAGCTGACCACTCTAGCCAATCAGCGGCACCCATGCCCAACGTCAATCTGCACTTCCTGACACTCTGTTTCAGAAGTCGAATACCACTGAGCGACCTGGAGATCTGGAGCTGAAGGAAGCCTTTGGGGGTAAACCATTTGAGAGCAGTTTCACCCCTTCAAAGAAAGAGCACGCAGGGGCCTCTTTGCATCACAGCATTTTCATTTAGATAAAGTTGTTATGGTGACCAGAATGTTCCTGTAATTTGATGAAAGGAACCCTATAGTGTCAGGAATACAAACATATATTCCTGACACCATAGTTGTGAAAACGCTATTCATCCTTGCTTTATGTGAAAATGACTATGCTCCTTCCCTTTCATGACACTGTCAAAAAGGGGCCAAGCATGGATGTCATTACAATTATGCCCCCCCCCCCCACAGAAAAATTCCTGCGGACGTCCATGCTAAGGGTCCCCATGTTCCCCAGTGTCCCAATGTATCAGCGTCCCCATGTCTCGGAGCTGCTGTCTGGACACTCTGTGCAGAGCTGCTCCCCCGCGGATCAGTGAGTAGAGAGAGGCAGGGAGGGAGATGCCGTAACTTCTTATCACTGCCTCTCTCCACACAAACAGCGACCCCTACTGGCCGGCGCTGGTATTGCAGAATAATCTATGTTTATACTGAGACAGACATTTGTGTTGCCGGTATTACTGCAATACCGGCACAAGCTAGGCAGCCTCAAATACCTGAGAAATACTTCTGAGAAATACCTGGAAACCCTAAGAAATACATGAGAAATATCTGGCAACCCTAAGAGTAGTGTGTAAAAAAAAAAAAAAAAATGTAAAAAAAAAAAATTGTTTTTTTTTTTTTTTAAACCAATGGGCCTATTCCATGGGCCTGGGCCTGGAGCTGCAGCTCCATCAGCCCCTATGTTAATCCGGCCCTGCCTGTCCTACGTGTCGGCTTGGGAGAGGGACCTAGGCCCAGCAGAGGACCCATCGGATTGGGTAAACATCTGGGAGGCCACAGCCACAATCTCCATATGTGTCACCCACAAAGAACAGGCATATAAAACCCTAATGAGATGGTACCTCACCCCCTTGAGACTCAAGCAGATGGGCAGATTGGAATCAGACGCATGCTGGAAAGGCTGCGGCAACAAGGGGACTTACCTCCACCTGTGGTGGGAGTGCACCCCCATAACACAGATCTGGCAACAGGTCGCAGCCCTGGTTTCTGACATCCTACACACAGACATGCCACTCAACCCATGGATATGGCTACTATCCAAACCACACACAGACATTCCCAGAGCACAAAACAAGCTAGTGGCCAGGATAGCCCTAGCAACTAGACGGGCAATTGCGGAAAAATGGGGTAGCCCAGACACACCGACCATCGAGACCATAAAGAGGAAAATTTCAGACACAATAAAAATGGACGAACTGTCCGCGATGGTGCATGACACGACTACACAATTCCACAAAATATGGGACCCATGGTTCTATGAATTCCCAATCCCTGCATCAGGGCACGAAACCTCTCTCACTCGCAATAGGTGCACCACACCAAGAAGTGATATCTAAACACCTCCTACCCCTGACTGGGGATCATCCCCCCCTCCCTTTTTTTTTTTTTTTCCTTCTTCTTTTCCCTTCTCTTTTCTCCTCCACCCCTCCGTCTACCCGCCTCCCCCCACTCCCACCCCACCCCTACCCACACACCAAAAATCTCAATACCATCGCCACAGGCCTCACAGCCAGCAGACACCAGCTAGCAATCACAAGGCACCGATGGCCTTGACGGCACAGACCAAAGACCCCAGACGGACCACACCTATGGACTAGACGCCCCCTCACAACCTAGAACAACAACCCACAGATGGACCGACCAGACAGACGAACAATACAACAGGAGATCTTAAACCCTGACACTACCCTACACCCTCCCACTACTGACTAGACCCCTTGACGAAGCTACCCAGCCCACCCCCACCGGTTATAAAAAAGAAAAAAAACTGATGCACAATCGAAAACGAATTGTAAACGCTGCAATTATTATACCCTCTGTAACCCTAAATATGTAAAAGTGGTGTTATGGAAACGACAGAACACCTTATGCAAAACAATGCATACAGAAACCGATTGCATGTATGTAACTCTCTCAATGCATCAACAAAAATAAAGAATTAAAAAAAAAAAAAAATAATTCTATAATGTGGTGGTGGTGGTTGCAGTATTTTTTAACAATGTGTTTCATTGCAGTGGTTTCCCCTGCCCGGCAGAGTCTTGCAGTGCGACTAGATGGAGCTGGTGTTAGCAGATTGGGCGCTGTTTATTCCCACTCTGAAAGATGGTCACTGAGTGGGTGCTGAATTACGCAGTGCTCACTGACATCCTTTTTATTTATTTATTTTAATCTCATTATTTTTCAAATTAAGGACCCAATTTAATAATTTTGGATAAACTTTTGTAATATTT
This sequence comes from Pelobates fuscus, assembly GCF_036172605.1. Taxonomy (NCBI): domain Eukaryota; kingdom Metazoa; phylum Chordata; class Amphibia; order Anura; family Pelobatidae; genus Pelobates; species Pelobates fuscus. The sequence continues at coordinate 433,494,403 of NC_086318.1, forward strand.
TGAATATACTGATATATATTTTTCATTTTTATATATTTTATTTATCCACAAATATTAAATAATTGAATATCTTGTCTCAAAATTATTAAACGGTGTGGCTGTGCCTGCTACCTCCGCAGACACAGTTGGGAAAAGGGTACTGCACGATACAAGCTTTGTTGGCTGCGTGCAAAAATGGCTGGTATATACAATACTAGGCAATTTAGTAGCCATTTTTGAATTTCAGCAGTACTAGGCATCATTGTTTCCCCTTTTGTTTGTCTGGCCTACATGTTTCCCTGAATCTTTTTTTAATGGGTGAGCCGAAAAACCACATGAAAGAGTGCTGGAGGTCCCAAACCAAATTAAATTTTCTGAGAAAATGATTTGGTCGAATAGAATTTTTCTGTCGTGCAGAAGTGTACCCTAAACTGACACTCTGTATCCCTTATAGCCCCTTTAATTCCTAAGGAGAAGATTAACTGACAGATAGAAATTGGTTAACTGACAGAAAAAAATATGTAAATATATCCATAAGGTAAAGAAACCTTTTATTGCCCAAGGTAACCTAGAGGACATTACATTTAAAAAGTTTTTTTTGAAGAAAAAGAAGATGAAAAAGTTTTAGACAGATATAAAATCTAATATTTTATTAAAAGACCGGCTTAGTTGTCAGTCTCAATTCAATTATTTTTCATTAGATTTTAAGAACATATGGCAGGTATCAGATTGTTGATATCTAGCAATTTAAATTGTTTACCAATTAGTGCATTTGCAGTCATGTTAAAATATGACATCAGGTGAGAGTCAGTGAAAAATGAAATACTCTTACATTTAATTTAACCTAAAATAACTTGGAGACTCCAAAACATTTTTTTTTTTTTTTGCAAAAACAAATTGCAGAAGCCAACATGCACTGCAAACTCCGGCGGGGTCATAAAAAGGATAAGATGTGCAGGTGGTTCGGGAATTTAGCTAAAAGGAAGACTAAGGCAGTTTTATTGCTTTTTTTAGCCACACTTTTCACATGCTCAGCTTTAACCCTCTCTCCTCCGATTTTTAAAATAGTTTCACTACTTGTTACTGTATCTGCAAACATGATGTCACAGCTCCCAGTCTGCCCCTCCCTCCTGAACTGTAGTGTTCGATAAATGTGAAGGCTTGGCCTGCAGTTGTGGGAGGGGCATGTTACCTACTTAAACCCCCTCCTCACCTTCCTCAGTCCCGTTCGTTTTGGCGATTCGCATGTCCCCACCCTCCACTCCCTTTATTTATACTTTTCATTACACCTCATGGGTGGGCCCTCTTTTATTACAGGCCTACCACGACGTCGGTTCCGGAACACCACAACCGACTTATTCCCCCCCTTTTTATTTCCTTTACGGCTTATTTGCCCCTCACACACAACTTATATGTTCCCGTCATACGTTAAGTACAGCAAATCTTTGATGAAAGCGGATAACAGAACTATAAAATCCCCCAAACCCCTGTCATTGACAGAGTCCTGTGATATAACCAGGCAGCTTCTTCTCCTACACACAATACTGACAAACACGCAGTTTGGCAGACTGAAAGATTATTCATGCAATATGAAAATACCAACCACGTTTTCCTGCACGTAGAGCTGTGCTAACTTGTATATTATTGGTTAAAGAGAAGTGACGTTAAATGTCTTAATGTATCTCCCCTCTCTTAAACCTAAAGGGACAATGTAACATAATTTGCCCTTTCCAATAGGAAATCTCTTTTACCCTAGGATGCGGGAGATCACCGATCTCACTGCCAATAAGGACAATACTTTAGGGGGGGGGGGGGGGGGGGAGGAGCGGGCTACTAAAGAGACAGTTTATTCCATGATGATTATATTACATTGGCATGAGCTCCCTCTTTTGAATGAGGGGTCTTATGTCCCTAAAATGTACAGGTACAATCACCTTGGTATTGGGGATCCCGTGCCCCAGGGATGCTGTATGTAAAGGAATGAGGAGAAGCCATATCACCCCTATATAACACATGCGGAATAGGTAAAGGAGCTTCGGTAAGGACATCATTTTTAGTGCATTGATACGTCCCGCCCATGAGATCATGGTATCCTTCCAATTGGGTTCTAATATCCTTAATCTCTTGGAGATGTTAAGGAGACAAAATAGGTTGTGAGTTCTATGCGAACATCCTTCAAATTCACAGAGTCTGTAAGTAAGTGTTCATTAAGCCGCCAGGAGCCCTTGTCCTTAGATAGGAATTGTTTGATTATGTAGAGTATTATTGGGGTATGGTCTATCCGTGAGTTTGAGTTGTGTACAAGGGAGTGGAATGAGAAGTCTCTTTTTTGGCGGTGAGTGACCCTCCATGGGTCTATAAACCCTTGCTCTAAAAGGATTTGGTAAATTTCTCTTACTATGGTTGCTCTACTAGTTTCGGTAGATGTTGTTATTGTCGCTGTTGCTGATATATCTAGCTGGGTGTCTAACAGAAAATTGGTGTCCCCTCCCAGTATCACCTTTCCAATCTCCATTTGTCCAGTTTGTGGACAATCTTGGTGAGGAAAGCTACTTGATTAGTGTGCAGTCCATAAACATTGACCAATGTGTATGGAGCACTATTCAGGCAGCATTGTATTATTAAAAATCTCCCTAGTTTGTCTACATGTTTGTTAATGAGTTTGAATGCCACGTCCTTGCTAATAAGGATGGAGAACCCTCTCTTCTTCTTTGTGAAGCATGAGTGGAAATCTACCGGGTACAATTAAATTTGGGCCTCTTACCCCACTGGAAGTTGGTTTCTTGAAAGAAGGCAACTTGGGCCTTAGCCTTTTTTGCTTCCCTTAGCGCCAGTCTCTCCTTGAGGGGAGAGTTGAGACCCTTAGTATTTAATAAATGGAATGTCAATACCATTTTTGGATATGATTCCTCTTAGCTGCGATGCTCGCCAATCCCTTATGCTGACCTCTATTTGGTGATAATCCCCCATAGGTGATGTTTGATAGCTCATACATGGCGTTGTCTCCACGCCTCCCTCCACCCTCTCCAATAATGAAAGGTCTTTCCGAGTAATTTTAAGTTATTTCACCCAAACAAGGAATTTGAGAAGTAAAGAAGACAGAAAAACAAATTCGATATAAACCAATAAGAACATATATACAATTGCCCAAATCCCATGGAAATCTATTGTTGGCTTCCACTGAATAGGCATGTCACAAAAGTGGCGTCTGTCATAGACAGCACCGTGGCCTTAAAAGGTCCACGGGGGGTGGGATGACAGAGATAACTGTAATACATAGAGTGTATTGTGTATAACATAAGGAACTACCATCGGTAGTCGCTGCATTTAACTTCAGCTTAATGAATAAATATGTACATTAGCTGTGCATCAAAAACATTGTCAGACCCATAAACTTATACTGGCCTAAATTTATACTGGCCTGCTTGCCGTAACCTGAGCCAAATCCCCTGTTCAGACAGCCCCTTGTAAATTGTAAGTGGTGAGGGTTGTCGGGCAATGGGCAGAATAAGACGTCACCTTCTTTGAATTTGGTATTCTATATAAATGTGTTTTTGTTTTGTTTTTTTGTTATTATTTATATTTAATTTTTCCAACTATTTTTATTTTTTTTAAAGTTCGCCATTGTGGCTGTGGATAAGTCCGCATACAGTTGTACTCCTGCAAAGCGATCTTCCAGCTCGTACTGCCAGCATGAGCCTTTCCTTCATTGTGTAGAAGTGTACTCGGACAATCGTGTCCCTGGGTATCGCTGCTGGTATATTCTGCAGTTTTGCTAGCCTGTGTACTCTATCCAGGTGAAAATCTGGGTCTTTTGCTTCTGGTAGGAGAGCCCAAAACAGTTGTGTGACATATTCTTTCAATTCAGGTGCGTTGATGTCCTCGGGTATGCCACGCAGCCTTTTGTTGTTTCTGCGGGCCTTGTCCTCGAGGTCCATAATTTTCATTTCCATCTGTTGCAGTTGGGATTGGAAGGTAATATACGCATCAGCCAGAGTATTGTGCATCTCAATGACCTCCTCCAATTTGTCCTCCAAATGAGGTATCCGGTCGCCTATAGCTTGCACATCTCTCTTGATCTCTGTGGCCAGTTTTTGAAAATCCGCCCTCATAGTATGCTTGAGATCCGCTATTAGGATCTTGATATCCCCTTCAGCTTGCTGAATGCAGGGCTGATGGGACACCGAGGTGACATTGCTGGCTTTAAATTCATGGGGGTGGGGGACTCGGCAAGCTCACCCAAATATTTATAAATGAGCATGACACCCTTTGTTTGGGAGCAGTAACCATCCTCTTTAAGGTGGTCTTGTGTCTGTATAGACTGATTTGTGGTGCAATTATTATATCGTCATTATTATAACTTTTTTGCTAGGTGAGTTAGGAAAAGAGTTAAGATAATGAATATATTATTTAAACTCGTTCCATCACCCACTGCGAGATGATCATTTAATTAGTTTAAAATCTATGTACTAATTTTATGGCTAGGTAGATTGCAAGGTGGTTCAAAGTAACAAAAAATGATACGTTTAATTTTCTAACTAAATATATTAACCCTAATTGGAAAACATAAGAATATACGGTAATCTTAAACATAGCTTTTTCAGGAAGTTGGAGCAGAATGTAGCAAATATAAATATAAATACTTCCCTCTCTTCAAAATTCCAGCCAAAACAATGAAACTGAAACAGAAACAGAGGGGGATACAATAGTGTAAAACTGATAAAATGGAGATAGGTCACTGTGTCTTTAAATAGCACACTCACAAAAGTAGAGCCATAAGATAACCTGGCTCTGGTCTGGATAACAATAGGATCCTTAAGGGAGATCCAAATCCCACTCCAGCAGATGAGAAGGATAAAACAGGAACAAATAAGTGCTTCTAAAAAATTACTTTATTCCAGAAATAAAAGAACGGCATAAAACAAAGTCCATATAGTCACCAAAGTCACCAAGACGCGTTTCGCCTAATAGGCTTCCTCAGTTGGTGAATACTTGCTGTGTACAGTCTCTTCTCTTAAATATGTTTGATTTTGGCGCCTTTTTCGTCCGTGGAACGCACAAATTCATCAGTGGAACGCATCACTTCCGGGTCGGTGTTCACTTCCTGTATTGTCCGATCACATGATCGGGCTGTTTTCATGCTTCCTGTATTGTCCGGTCACATGGTTAAGTTCTTAGATGCTTGTGGAACGCACATGCGTTCCACTCCTCCCCACATCCGCCTCATACTCCAGGAAATAAGCGGACATGGCGGCCGTGGGACGCATATGCGTTCCACCTACGAAAATTTAAAGTGGAACTTCCCTTAAAACAAAATAACATGAATTAGAGAGACTGACTGCAAAAAAACATAATAAAAATATATTAAACTATCATATCATACAGAGAGATCAATAAGAGCAGTATCACAGTGTGAATAAGTAACAAGAAAAATATATGTGATAAAAATTGAAATAAAAAAGGGTAATATATAAATATAAAGTGCCAATGTGCAATATTAATATATTAAGAGACTTTTTAGATAATAGAAAATTCATATGTATCTCAAGCATATATAAAAAAGGACGCTATATACAGAGAATTGCACACATATGTTTAACACATTACAAATGATGTCACAAAAAATTGCATAATTCAAAGTCTTGATTTAGACCGTTTGTATGTGGGGCGAACAATCAGGTGCCTACATATTAGAATTGCCGAACACATACGTAATATTAAAAAAGGTTTAGAGACACATAGCGTCTCACAACACTATAAAAGATGTCACAACAGCAACCCAAAAGGTTTAATGTTTTGTGCTATTAAATTAGTCTCAAAAAATTGGAGGGGAGGTGATTTCAGCAAAAGAATTGGTGAAGAAGAAATGCGATGCATATATAATTTTAATACACTTATTCCAAACGGTCTAAATCAAGACTTTGAATTATGCCATTTTTTGTGACATCATTTGTAATGTGTTAAACATATGTGTGCAATTCTCTGTATATAGCGTCCTTTTTTATATATGCTTGAGATACATATGAATTTTCTATTATCTAAAAAGTCTCTTAATATATTAATATTGCACATTGGCACTTTATATTTATATATTACCCTTTTTTATTTCAATTTTTATCACATATATTTTTCTTGTTACTTATTCACACTGTGATACTGCTCTTATTGATCTCTCTGTATGATATGAAAGTTTAATATATTTTTATTATGTTTTTTTGCAGTCAGTCTCTCTAATTCATGTTATTTTGTTTTAAGGGAAGTTCCCCTTTAAATTTTCGTAGGTGGAACGCATATGCGTCCCACGGCCGCCATGTCCGCTTATTTCCTGGAGTATGAGGCGGATGTGGGGAGGAGTGGAACGCATGTGCGTTCCACAAGCATCTAAGAACTTAACCATGTGACCGGACAATACAGGAAGCATGAAAACAGCCCGATCATGTGATCGGACAATACAGGAAGTGAACACCGACCCGGAAGTGATGCGTTCCACTGATGAATTTGTGCGTTCCACGGACGAAAAAGGCGCCAAAATCAAACATATTTAAGAGAAGAGACTGTACACAGCAAGTATTCACCAACTGAGGAAGCCTATTAGGCGAAACGCGTCTTGGTGACTTTGGTGACTATATGGACTTTGTTTTATGCCGTTCTTTTATTTCTGGAATAAAGTAATTTTTTAGAAGCACTTATTTGTTCCTGTTTTATCCTTCTCATCTGCTGGAGTGGGATTTGGATCTCCCTTAAGGATCCTATTGTTATCCAGACCAGAGCCAGGTTATCTTATGGCTCTACTTTTGTGAGTGTGCTATTTAAAGACACAGTGACCTATCTCCATTTTATCAGTTTTACACTATTGTATCCCCCTCTGTTTCTGTTTCAGTTTCATTGTTTTGGCTGGAATTTTGAAGAGAGGGAAGTATTTATATTTATATTTGCTACATTCTGCTCCACCTATTTTTGTTGTATTATATTACTGTATTTGTGAAGGTGAAGGGGATACCTCACTGGTGTGTTGAGCAGCCTTTAATCTTTGGGACGTACTTGCTTGTGTGTATACTTTTCAGGAAGTTGAACTGATATTTAATGTAAAGGATAATATGTATTTTTTGTTATAATTTAAAATATATTGAAGTTTACCATTTACACTATGGAAAATTGCACCTTTGTTTTGTATTTTAAATGGTGACCTTTCTCTATATTTAGATTTGTTTACAAACTAAAGTTATTTACTAATACTACGTGACCTACTGGAAAAAAAAACATTAATTATAAAGGTAGTTAAAATGGTAATCTAGACGTGGACCCCGTGCTTACTGTGCCTACAGGGGTATCAGCTACACATCAATGACGAGGCCCAAAGAAAGGCCAAAACGATCGTCTGGTGTTGCTGTATCTCTCGTGCAGAGAGAACGTACAGGCATTTCAGTTGTGGAGTGCCCTTACGGGTGGGATCAGTCTGATATGCTTGGGAACTGGTTCTCTCTGTAAGGGCACAAGTGAGCAAAAACTATGAGCGTAGATTTACTGAAGGGCAAATTACTGAGTTTCTCTATGCATTTCTCAGTTCTCAGAGTCCTTCTTTGTTTTTTTTACCTATGAAGGAAACTTGCATAAAAAGCAAGGCTATTGGTAATTAACGGCATAGAGTGCAAAAGCCTGAAAATGGCTTCAGGACATGGGTGTGATATGACCAAACAACTACGGGATTAAACCTAAAAATGAAAGGAAACGCATTTGGTAAGTTATTTGGTCTACGATTGGTAGCTGGTAAGTAGCACTAAGTATCACTCACAATGTTTCTTTCACCTTCCACAGTGATAGCGACCATTTCTGCCTGTATCTATCAATACGGTTTCGTGTAAAATCTGTCTATAACTGTGCATTGGATTCACATGGTTATCCATCGTATTTTTGGGGTTGCATCTCTGCCTTGCAGTAATATTTTTTAAAGTCATGGTTCTCTGAGTTCTTTTATTTATCCGATGGTGCAGTCACACATTTCTAAAAGTTTTCATTTACTGAGAAACTTATATTCCATTAATCTGGATTTATCCGAATTGGTGATTATTCAGGAACTGTGAAGAATTAATTCTGTGGAATTAAATAGTTTATTTCTCTATTGAGTTTTCTTCTTTCTATCGCTCTGTCTTATAACTGCTCGGAAGGATATGGTTGTGTAAACACAGTCTGCTCTCACTGTTCTCGGAGGAGAAATAAAGACTTCTTAGCTCACATGCTTAATAAAATAACGATTCATGGAAGCAAATATTCCAGAGAGAAGACAAACACAAGTAAAATTACATGAGAAGGTGCAATCATTTGGAATGCTTCTACTGGCTGCTTTTAGCTGCACAGCATTAGAAAATGTACCACCAGGGTCCTATTAACGCACATCCCAAAGGAACCTTTCTTATGCCTTGCACTAATGAACCTTACAGAAATGAGATGTCATCTCTACAGTTCAAAGACACTTTAATATCCTTGTTCGCAATTAGATGTTACTGTTCGGGACACGTCTGAGGCCACTGCCCCCTCCCCTCATGGCAAACATTGATATCTATGTGAACACTCCATAAACCATTGTGTTGAGATGTTGATCTAAAATAATATAATTATGATTAAAGGGACACTACAAGTAGCATAACGGCTACAGCAGGATAGTAGTGGCTCTAGAGTGTTCCTTTAAGCTAAACATTGTGTAGGGTAATTGAATAGTTGTGTATGCTCTTGATAAGACCATTTTCAGATCTCCATGAGCATCTGAGAAATGGCTAGCTTTCACTGGTATAGTGCATATGGTCTAATTTTACTCACCTTTTCACCCATGCCATGCTGGTCTCGCCGTGGTTGGCCCAGCCTTGCCCTGCCTCCATGGCTAAGATTATCAAACTTAATGATCTTATCCAAGCCAGTGCTTGCCCACAGGAAAGCATTGGAAGTCTATTGCACATGCGCGGCAAAACACTGTGCTGTGCCAGTCAGCATCTCCTCACAGAGATGCTTTAAATCAATGTATCTCTATTTGGAACATTCAGCATCTCCATACAGAGCTCAGCACTGACACAGGAAGCACCTCTAGTGGCCAGTAGAGGTGTTACTAGGCAGTAATAGTTTATCTGAAAAGGCAGTGTTAACATTAAAAAGCCTACAGGGACAGGCTATAGACACTAGAACAACATCAAGCTGTAGCTGTTCTGGTGACTACAGTGTCCCTTTAATCTGCAGTCAGGGGGGGGGGGGGGGGGAGGAAGCAAAACTTTTCAACAACATTCAGGATGCATAAGAGGGAAACAGTTATCTTGATTCATTCCACTCACCCTGTATGACAGCATGCCTGCCTTACTTGGAAAATAGCACAATGAATGTTTAGGACTCTGGACTATGTACAGCCTGAACTGTAGATTGAGAGAAAATAAAATTTAAAATAAAACACATTCTAGTTTTTTATTATATCTTGATTAAGACTCACTATTTCATTAACTCACAAAATGATTATACAGCGCCGTGCGTTCTTTATCAGTGTTAACATGATAATGCTAATTCTATTATGATTATTTATGAAAAGATAGTTGGAAGCCTAATTGGTTATTATTATTACTGATAATAAATGGAAAACTCAGTTAAACACGAAAAACAAATTAGGTTTCCTAAAGCTCAGTGAGTATCAAAACAGTTCCAAAACCTCAGAATAGTTCTGGCTGAATGTTGCATAGTTTTGTCCTTTGTGAATAAGGCAATCGGTTGTTTTCTTTCTGCAGCTATGCGCTATGAGCGTGTTTCACAGACTCTGCTTTGCTCTCTATTTAGAACGAATTCTCCTCCCTGACTTTGAAACTAATAAAGTATTACACAATTTTTTTTTCCATTACTTTTTCAATTTATACACTATTTTAATTTCTATTATAACACCAAAAATATATAACAGAGAACCTCGACACAATAAATATTCAGTATTAAGGCTTAGGTTTCAGTCATTAGTGACCCATAAAGTGAAATATTCCATCCCTGCCTGCCGCTGGCCATTTGTCTTCTGTTATTAACATCAAAGTTTTAAGCAGCTGGTAAATTCTATTTACTGCAGAGCAATGTAACCTTTATAAAGTGCCTTTCTATATAGGATGCTGATTTACCAGGAGTTTGTATTTCTCATGATTACCCTACTAATTATCTTTAAACAAATTAACCTTTTCACTTCGGAGGTGGCAGACTGCGCATGCATCCAGTTAGAATGTTAGTTCTGTGTTACAGTGTCAAGGTTGATAATATGTTAAAGGTACAGAGTGCGATCAGATTAAAACCTTGTATTTTAAAAGATGCACACATTGCTTATTATTCATTTGTAATCATTGTTTCTGATTCAGTGTGCTTTTGTTGCTAAAGGTTCCTTTTATAAATATACACAAAATGAACGGTGAACAGGAGTTAACCCCTTAAGGACACATGACATGTGTGACATGTCATGATTCCCTTTTATTCCAGAAGTTTGGTCCTTAAGGGGTTAAAGAAATCTTCATCCTTGTCAATATCTTCTAGTTTGTCAATCACTTTTATTGGCAAAATAAACCCATTAAGTTGAATCTTGGCACCACTGCGTTTTTAAAATGCGCATCAATTGAATCTTGGCTTAAGACAGATAGTCCAACGGTAGATGATAAAACTTAACACCCTTGATACTAAATAGTTTTATTTCTGGTTAATATTCTTTTCCTTCCTTCTTAAGTCACCATACTGGAAAATCCTGCCAAACAGCACTATAAATGGCTTTGATTTTTCAGTATTTAATGTTCTTTTTCCAGGTAACACTAACCAGCAGGACCAGATACAAGTAGGGCCTATTGGAGGGGCCAAATATAACTGAAATATAACTGAAGCACATAAGAGGTGCTTCTCTTTGTCCCAGGTCAATTGCACATAGGCCCTCTGTACCCTGTGATCCACAGGATGCAAAACTCCCAACATTTCAAACAAGCAAAGAGACACTATAATTCTAGGGTTGTGAGTGGGGGTGTGGCCATGGGCTGTTCTGGGAAATTTTTGGTGACTTACTAATAATTTATAAAACTAAAATGTAACTTAGAACAAGAACAATTGAGAAATGCTTTCCTATGGACACTATGAATGCATGTGCGGCACTTGCCGTGCATACACATTCAGCTCGCTGACATCGGACCGGGGAGCTGATGTCGGCGGGGGAGGAGAGGTCACCAGCGCCGAGGGAGCCTGGTGCTGGATTAAGGTAAGTGCCATGGGAGGGTGACCCTGAGGGTGGGGGCACCCTCAGGGCATTACATTGTCAGGAAAACCGCTTTGTTTTCCTGACACCATAGTGATCCTTTAAAGACACATTCTTGGGAGTATTATTGCTGTGGAGCTCTGTTATACACTCAGACACATTACTGGGAGTATTATTTCTGTGGAGCTCTGTTATACACTCAGACACATTCCTGGGAGTAGTATTGCTACAGAGCTCTGTTATACACTCGGACACATTGCTGGGAGCATTATTGCTGTGGAGCTCTGTTATACACTCAGACACATTACTGGGAGTATTATTGCTGTGGAGCTCTGTTATATACTCAGACATTACTGGGAGTATTATTACTGTGGGCTCTGTTATATACTCAGACACATTACTGGGAATATTATTGCTGTGGAGTTCTGTTATACACTCAGACACATTACTGGGAGTATTATTTCTGTGGAGCTCTGCTATACACTCAGACACATTACTGGGAGTATTATTACTGTGGAGCTATGTTATACACTCAGACACATTACTGGGAGTAGTATTGCTACGGAGCTCTGTTATACACTCGGACACATTGCTGGGAGCATTATTGCTGTGGAGCTCTGTTATACACTCAGACACATTACTGGGAGTATTATTGCTGTGGAATTCTGTTATATACTCAGACATTACTGGGAGTATTATTACTGTGGGCTCTGTTATATACTCAGACACATTACTGGGAGTATTATTGCTGTGGAGTTCTGTTATACACTCAGACATATTACTGGGAGTATTATTGCTGTCGAGCTATGTTATACACTCAGACACATTACTGGGAGTATTATTACTGTGGAGCTATGTTATACACTCAGACATATTACTGGGAGTATTATTGCTGTGGAGCTCTGTTATACACTAAGACACATTACTGGGAGTATTATTGCTGTGAAGCTCTGTTATACATTCAGACACATTACTGGGAGTATTATTGCTGTGAAGCTCTGTTATACACTCAAACACATTACTGGGAGTATTATTACTGTGAAGCTCTGTTATACACTCAGACACATTACTGGGAGAATTATTGCTGTCGAGCTCTGTTATATACTCAGACACATTACTGGGAGTATTATTACTGTGGAGCTCTGTTATACACTCAGACATTACTGGGAGTATTATTACTGTGGAGCTCTGTTATACACTCAGACATTACTGGGAGTATTATTACTGTGGAGCTCTGTTATACACTCAGACATTACTGGGAGTATTATTACTGTGGAGCTCTGTTATACACTCAGACATTACTGGGAGTATTATTGCTGTGGAGCTCTGTTATACACTCAGACACATTACTGGGAGTAGTATTGCTACGGAGCTCTGTTATACACTCGGACACATTGCTGGGAGCATTATTGCTGTGGAGCTCTGTTATATACTCAGACATTACTGGGAGTATTATTACTGTGGAGCTCTGTTATACACTCAGACACATTACTGGGAGTATTAATGATGTGGGGCTCTGTTATACACTCAGACAAATTACTGGGAGTATTATTGCTGTGGGGCTCTGTTATGCATTCAGACACATTACTGGGAGTATTATTGCTGTGGAGCTCTGTTATACATTTAGACACATTACTGGGAGTATTATTGCTACGGAGCTCTGTTATACACGCAGACATTACTGGGAGTATTATTACTGTCGAGCTCTGTTATACACTCATACACATTACTGGGGGTATTATTGCTGGGGAGCTCTGTTATACAGTCAGACACATTACTGGGAGTATTATTGCTTTGGAGCTCTGTTATACACTCAGACACATTACTGGGAGTGTTATTGCTGTGGAGCTCTGTTATACACTCAGGCACATTACTGGGAGTATTATTGCTGTGGGGCTCTGTTATACACTCAGACACATAACTGGGAGTATTATTGCTGTGGAGCTCTGTTATACACTCAGACACATTACTGGGTGTATTATTACTGTGGAGCTCTGTTATACACTCAGACATATTACTGGGAGTATTATTGCTGTGGAGCTCTGTTATACACTCAGACACATAACTGGGAGTATTATTGCTGTGGAGCTCTGTTATACACTCAGACACATTACTGGGTGTATTATTACTGTGGAGCTCTGTTATACACGCAGACACATTACTGGGAGTATTATTGCTGTGGAGTTCTGTTATACACTCAGACACATTACTGGGAGTGTTATTGCTGTCGAGCTATGTTATACACTCAGACACATTACTGGGAGTATTATTACTGTGGGGCTCTGTTATACACTCAGACACATTACTGGGAGTATTATTTGCTGTGGAGCTCTGTTATACACTCAGACACATTACTGGGAGTGTTATTGCTGTCGAGCTATGTTATACACTCAGACACATTACTGGGAGTATTATTACTGTGGAGCTCTGTTATACACTCAGACACGTTACTGGGAGTATTATTGCTGTGGGGCTCTGTTATACACTCAGACACATTACTGGGAGTATTATTGCTGTGGAGCTCTGTGATACACTCAGACACATTACTGGGAGTATTATTGCTGTGGAGCTCTGTTATACACTCAGACATATTACTGGGAGTATTATTGCTGTGGAGCTCCGTTATACATTCAGACAATATATTGTACTGTTATACACCTACAATATGGAGCTCCTAGAAAAGAGGGACAGATGGATTTGGGCTCAAAATAGGGACTGTCCTCCTAAATAGGGGCACCAAGGAGGTATGATGATGGATAATGCCCCATGCATTATAGTTCATGTGCAATAACCCTGTGTACCTCTGTTCTCCCAGCGTATTTCTTTGTGGCTCCTTTTGTTTTTGTTTTTTATTTTTAAAGCTTGAGATTCAGTTTATAAATGCATGTGAGGATGGTTTTATATATAGCTAGGACGTCTAATTGCAGACCGAGATAAAACACATGCTTTTTGTTAGCACAAGAAAGTATCCAAAAACACAAATTAAAATTCTATAATTAGGTACGTCAGCCATAATGTTCAGCTCCCGGCCCATGGAGCCCTTCGCCCCTGCAGTGCTAACCTGCTCAGTTATTGCCTGCTGACCCTAATTAAAATCCACTCCATGAGAAGGAGCCCAGAAAGGATCTCATCATTTCAATTAAGGGAAAAGGGCTCTCAGAGAATGTTACCCCTAGCCTAAAGCATGGGAGGCCAGGGAGTGGCACTTCTAAATCATAAGAATTGAATATGCAGTGCAGCAGGCTACAAAGTTAATACATAATGGAACATTTTAGTTATGAAGAAAGGTTAATTAATGTATATCTGTTAAGTTAAATTAGCACTATAGGGTCAGGAATACAAACATGTATTCCTAACTCTATAGTGTTATTGTTATTATTATTTATATTATAAAAAACACTATTTGGGTGGTGTCCTCTCCCCTCCCCCCCCCCCCCCCCACCCCCACCCTTTGACTCCCTTAAATAGGATATCTTTATTCCAGCATTGGCTCTGTCCCTGCTCTGCCCCCTTGGCTGAAATCATCAGAATTGACAATCTCAGCCAATCCCATTTTTTTCCATAGAAAAGCAAAGGGAGGCTAATGTGCACAGCAAAATGCCACACTAGCCAATCAGCATCTCTTCATAGAAATGCATTGAATCAATGCATCTCTATAGGGAATGTTCAGTGTCTCCATGAAGAGCGTGGAGACGCTGAACGTCAGTGCTACATGTTGTGCAGCCCTGCCACAGGAAGCAACTCTAGTGGCCGTCTGACTGACTGAAAATGCAGTATTTACATCAAAAAGCCTGCAGGACTCACTATACTAACCACAATAACTACATTCATCTGATGTTTTTAAGAAAAACAGCACCTCAGACAAAATTATATTTTTCACCATAGTCATTATTTTGCTTGTGGTTACTCATGCTTTGTTGTAAATCTTCTATCAATTATAACAAGTTTTTTTTGTTTTTTTACTGCCACAGGGGATGACAGGTTGTCATTTCTGAATGATTCAGTCTTTGCCTTCCACATACTCTATTACAATAATTCATGAATCAAAACAAATGTCAACATATCTATCTATCTATCTATCTAACTATCATATCTATCTCTATATCTATCTATCTATCTATCTATCTATCTATCTATCTATCTATCAATCAATCTATCTGTATATCCATCTCTCTATCTCTCTACCTATCTATCTATCTATCTATCTATCTATCTATCCAGTATCTATCTATCTATCTATCTATCCATCTATCTATCCAGTATCTATCCAGTATCTATCTATCTATCTATCTATCTATCTATCCCGTATCTATCTATCTATCTATCTATCTATCTAGTATCTATCTATCTATCTATCCAGTATCTATCTATCTATCCAGTATCTATCTATCTATCTATCCCGTATCTATCTATCTATCTATCTATCTATCTATCTATCTATCTATCTATCTCTCTATCTCTCTATCTCTCTATCTTTCTATCTATCTAGCAAATATGTGCACAATGTGGGAAAATAGTCAATGAGAAGCTCTATACACCACAAAGTGGTGCCCCGTATACCACTTTAAAATAAACAATACACGTACATAAACAAGATGGAGCTTCTTAAAATGGCAGTATAACAGATATTCTGTAAAATAGAATGTATACCATAGTGCAATACAGTAATGTCAATAAAATAAGGCATATACACACAATAAAATATCACTCACAAGCCTGGAGTCATAATCTCATATGACTCGGATGGTGTGCGCCCCTTGGACCATTACAGGATGTCCAGAGCCTTCTTTCATGCAGGATTCTGTTTGTTGCGACCTTTAACCAGCTCACAGACAAGAAATGCCAGGTCAGCAGTGTGTTTCCAAAAGGATGGTGCTTTATTGTCAAATTAAAAAACTTGGATAAAGGGGGGGCGGAGCCAACAGCCGAACAGAGCGGTCGCAACTCTAGCGAGCTCCGTGGATTACAAACTTAAAAACGGAAAAACTGCACATATCAACCCCCTAAAAAACGTCAGAAACAAGCCTATTACCCCAACAACTTAGACGGCATGGGAAAGAAGACAAAAAAACTAAAATCGGACGGGACACGTCCAGGTGCTAGTATCGGAGACATGTGGCGGAGAGCACAGGAGGCCCAAGAGTCTCGCATGGCGGACTACTCAGACTATATGGACGGCCTTACTAACTCTGATGGCCCGTTTTCAGACCAAGAAGAGGTGACCCTACCCGCCTCACGACCACCGACGCACCCCAAGACACAGTCGGATACGTCACCGGTCACGAAGGCGGAGATGAGGGAGCTGTTGGCGGAGCTCCGACGGGGCATTCAGGCCGACATGGCAGACATGAAGAAAAACATCCAGGGTCTGTCGGACCGAGTGACTATCGTCGAACGAGACTCCAAGAACCACACACAGCAATTTACAGGGCTACAGAAGACTGTGGACACGCTACAGCAGCAGTACCTGAAAGTGGAACACAAAATGGCGGCAATGGAGGACACGCGGAGGGCCCAAAACCTCAAGATCCGGGGAATTGCAGATTCTGTCTCGGACGCCGAGGTCCCCCACCTCATCAGACGTCTGGTAAGCACGATCCTCCCCGCGAAACAAGCCAAGGGCATAGGCATTGTCAATGTATTTCGTATACCAAAACCCACAACTGCCCCAACGACAGCATCCAGGGACACTATAGTTACATTTCAAAGACGCCACGACAAAATGGCAATAACGGCGGCCCTCAGGGGACACACGCCATATTCCTTTGAGGACATGTCCCTCTCATTCTACTCGGACCTATCTAGGGGTACAATGCAATGGCGCGCTACCCTCAAGCCACTCACCACCTTACTCCGCGCACGCAGCATAACTTATCAGTGGCGCCCACCCCATATGCTACAGGTGTCCCATGGGAATGATACCTACCTGATTGCCGACCTACGAGAAGCACAACGGCACCTAGCGACATGGGGCCTCCCTCCAGACGCCCTGCCGCAGTCTACCAAACCCACCGCCACCCATACATGGAATCCGGCCACCTCCGAAACATTTGTCCCGAGGAGGCTCCCCCAAGCAGCGACAACGCCGAGCTAAAATCGACACCATGAGGGGACTCACAGATCCTCACCCGACATTCAACACGGCCCTTTGGACTGTGTGGTCTCTTATGCACGCTGCACTTAGCAGAGGTTACCTCCCGAGGCGCACTAGAACTTCGGACGCTCGACAGCAATGGCCTGTTCCCAAGCTACTCACCTGAACGCAGAACAAGCTGCCTGAAGTTCGAGTTGGGACACAAATGACCACACACCCAGAGTCACAAACTTTTCCTTGTGTTCGTTATGTTATTATTGTTTGCCTGTTTTATACCTCCATTCAGGTCCTGCCCGACATAAAGTTACCTATGTACCATACTTGAGTGCGCATTTAGTCCGACCACCTTTCAACCTATATGATGCCAACTAGATTTCCTGACTAGAACAACGCATTTTCCTGCAGGCCCATTAACTCAGTGGAATCTGTAGCATATACTGCTAGGCTTTTACCTGCAACCCCCCCCCCCCCCCCCCCCAGCTCAATAATCTTCTGTTCTATGCCCTTGACTGGACTTATAGGGTGTGTTAAATATCTAGAGCTGGACACCAGGCTCTGAGAGACTGAAATTACCTACACCAGAGACCTGTCTCCACTTTCTCAGCGACTTTAGCAAACCCAAACTTATCTCTGTTTCGTACAACCTCATACGGCAGTACATATAGCTGCATTACCCACTTTGTTGTGTTTAAAAGTATTTTGTGGTTTAGCAAAAAGAACTGTCGTATATCAAAGGCTTTCTTGGGGACTGTTTTTGACTCCATTATTAGCATGCAGAGAGCTCAGCGCCCTAGAATACACTGAATCATTCAGACAACGATACATTCCTGTATTGTGCTTTCGCTATGATCGACCACCATCATATTTAAGTCCCTAGCACTGTCCACAGCCGAGTTAAGAAGCTTTACGCCAATACTTAATGTAACCCGTATGCACTAAAAAGCAGAACAGGGGTTGACACGTTCCCGTTGTTCCTTTAGGTAAAGCGATGCCTAGATACAAACCTAGGCAGCTCTATCCCATACCTACCTAGCGTAACCCATCTCAGAATACTTACTCAGAAGAATTGCTCAACAAGCTCTGTTGGCATAGTATCACTAGACGACAGCAATTCCGATATTTCTTCCTATCTGGAATTACTCAGTTGAGAATTTAAATCATTTATGTTTATGTAGTTAATCTTATGCCTCTCCTAACAAGCCGAACAGGTTAATCCATCGGTTAAACGACAATAATATATAAAAATTGTGCAGAAGCCTCCAAAAGCCTCACCATTGTAACACTACGATATGTTGTGTACTCATTCATGCTGTTGTGGCATTGTGAACAAGATGTGTCTGTTATTCTATGCACTAATAAAATAAAGAATTAAAAAAAAAAAAAAACGGATAAAAAGTAGTAAATTAAAATATAACAATTCAAATGGTAATAGGGCTATATAGTCCTTTAAAAATGCTATCTATATCTATATCTAGTATATGTGCCAAAAATATTATAGTGAGATTCTTCTCAATAAAGCTCCAAGTTGTGCTTGCAAATCTCCTGTTGCACAAGTCCCCCTTAGGCACAAAAACTTGAGAAATGATGTTCCACAACTATCCCAGAATTCCCTGCTTGACAACTTGAGATCCAAGTGTGAGGAGCACCAGTAATCTTTCTATCTGCACTGTGGGGAGTTTGTGTTTGGTTTGACCAGAAATTATTTGGCACCTACACGCCAACTTCCAGACCCAAACAGGCACCGTGCTGGCACGACCCGTAAGGTCGATGCTGCACAGTCCACGGCTGGTTTCTGGTCACTGAAGCTTTTGGAACATAACCCATCCTATGATTTCAAAAGAGCACCCATCGCCCAAATGCAGAGTGGCGTCTGACACAATTCCTTTCTGGGCTTATTTGCATGTCAAGCTTGGAATCCTGGGATAGTTGTGGAAACGTTATTTTTGTGGAGTTTCTGTGCCAAGAAGGACCTTTCAAATTCCACAAAAATAATGTTTCCACAACTATCCCAGAACTTTCAATTGGCATGCGGGTGATATACAACTGTAACTTTTATGAAGAGAGAAAGAAAAAGTACACCCATTACTTCACATGGATGAAAAATAAGCATTCTCAGCAGCAATTAGCATGAGAACCAGTGATGTCATGGCAGGTAATTATCCGATGGCTTTCTATTTGATTGGCTGTGAGGTGTTAGCCTCTTCCTGGTTGTCAAGTCGGGAGTGAATGAAGAACAGAACCCAGCAATCAAACTGCAAAAGAAAAAAAAAATACTTTATGGAAAATCTCTGTAATGTAAGAATTAAATCCAGTTAGCTGTGTTCCCTTAGTCTGATTTATTTTATTTTATTTTTTTGTTATAAAATAATACTGTCCATTCAATGGAAGAAATATCACACCAGATTCTCAAAATATTTTGTTAAATAGTGGCACCATCTGTTATACCATCATTTTGCTACATAATATTGAAAGTTTTCGGCTGCAGTAATAAGTTGATATAAATGGTTTTATTCTGTTGAATGTTTGTAATCTGAAAGCTGTTCTAGTGTGTGCAGTAATCCAGCATTCTTTTTATTAGAGCTATTATACATTTCCAGATTGACAAAAAGTCCAGATGGTAAATATAATGTTTTTTTTTTTTTTTTTTTTACAGAGAAATGTACTTTGAACATTAATTCAGCCAATAGTTCCTGTATGATGAGAGTATTTTATGTAAAAGCTTTGCGTCAAACTGTTATTACAATTGGACAATATTATCTATATTCCACCGAATTGCTTCAATTAGCAAAAGAGTTACACGTTTAATGGCAAATACATCACATACCGGATGAAAATCATCATGCGACTCAGTATGTTTCATTTCTAAAGTGTTGGCTTCCAGAAACCAATGTAGCAAAAATGATTTTCCCGTTTTTGAGATTTCTTTTTATAGATATGGATAATAAATATATTAACAGTTAAAAAGAAAGCAGTAACCCTTTTACTATTAAGCATTCTTTGTTTGAAAAAAATAATAACAATGTTTATTTGAAACACGGGATACACAGCTTGCATTTAATATTCTAAAACAGCAATTTTTTGTGCAGACAAAATTAAAAATGTATATTATTTAAAGTTGCATAATTGTCATCTTTCATTTATTTGTTAATCTTTTATAGATTTGGGGGGGGGGGGGGGGCCGGAGTTAAATGCTTTCGACCAGGCTTCCCTAAACTCCGGACCTCCAGATGTTGCTGAACTACAACTCCCATGATTCTCAGTCTTCATAGATGGTTAAAATAGGGTCAGAAATGGCAATATTAAGAAAAAAATTACAATTATGCTCACATACAGCTGGTGTGACAAAAAATAGATATACAACAATTCTCATATACTTTGTTTTTACATATTTGTAAGGACCTTGAAAACTTTACTATCAGTATAGACCAGGCTTCCCAATGAAATAGATAGGCTGAGAATCATGGGAGTTGTAGTTCAGCAACATATGGAGGGCCGGAGTTTGGGGAAGCCTGGTATAGACTATTTTACTATCACTTCAACAGAATGTAAAAAGAATGTCTGCGTTTTAGCATAACACTCACGTGCAGTAAATGCAGTCAGATCCTATATATCTATATTAAAATTGTTTAAAACCACTCTTGCAATCTTTACCAATTCCTGGAATGTTAATATAATGCTGACAAACAAACCATAAAGTCCATTCACTCCTCCCTCCACTCTGACTGTAAGATATGACCCATTGAAAATTCCTTTACTTTTTGGAAGGAGGTGGTGAACTGATATTTATAAGACGTGTACCTCCGGAGTGTCCCAATTTAGGAGGGGCAGTCCCTATTTTGGGTTCAAATCTCTCTGCCCCTCTTTACTTTCCTAATGTCCCTCTTTTCTAGGAGCTCTGTTTTATCTGCGCATATACTCACAGTAATGTGTCTTTAAACTACAAAACATTTGACATCATTTTTGACATACATTGTTCTGGTTCTAAATTACATTTTCATTGCATAAATTGTTATTAGTAAGTCACCTAACATTTCTCAGAATAGCTCTGCCCATGGGCACACACTCACTCACACCCCTAAAATTAAAGTGTCCTTCTTTATATACTTGAAAAGGTTTGGGGGTATGTACACAGTAGGTGCTTATTAGGTGTTGAAAGCTTTATATGCAGATCTATAGGTCTGGGAATTAAAAGAAGACTATAGCGTTAGGAATACAAAATGTAAAGAAGTATAGTTTTGTGATGAGACCAATCTAGCCACTGTGCATTGGAGGAGCCTGGTTGCCCGCCTGCTGCCTTTAGACTATGGCCCCATGTTGAAACGATTGATTTTCCCCTGCAAAGACATGAAAGCAGGGTCATTCGGTGCTTGCCCTATTTGAGCGGTGATACCCCAGATAGCTATGCCATGGAGCCCATTCGTATAATGAAAGACTATGGGAAAGACTTTGGCTCCATGGCAATTGAACTGTATGTGTGTGGTCTGAGCGCCATTCAGTAATAATGTGTGCTCAGACCTAAGCTATCTGGGGATATGTTGCATGTCTGTATTTTATGTAATAAATGTAACCTTGTGTATTTTACTGTATTTTACTGCCATGTGTTCAATGGAGTTTTGCCTCTGTCCTTGGAGATAATTGGATTACTTCCCAATTATCTCCACGATAGAAGACTCTGTGGAACTGGTTTTGGGAAGAAAAGCCATGCTTCCTTTGGTCACAAAGGAGTTCGCTCTATCTTTTGAACCAATGGACCAATGTGGATGATTTTGACATATGTTCGTATTTGGAGTATGCTGATTCTGAATTATGTGAATGTGATGCATACTTTTAAAGTTATGAATAATGTGGAAAAACTGTATGTCTCTGCTTGTGATAATTACATTACCCATTGTGTAAGGTAATTGTATCACAGGCAGAGGGAAGGATTTTGTGTGGGAGTGTCTGAGTGTATTGTACGTGTTTATTGGTTGTTTTCCAAAACCCTGTGAGTGGTACTAATGTGTATATAAGAACAATAAACACACAGCTCTGTCTGTTCACTGCTTGACCCTCAACACGGAGCTTTGTCTCGTTCTTGGGTTGATTTACTGTATGCTGTTAGAGACTGATTGCCAGTAGTGTAAGCCGCTTGGGTGCTTTTCCTGTTCAGCTGCTTGCAGCTATTCGTGAGGTTCCAGTTCGGGAGTTTGGAGTGCTACTTGGTAACGTGTTCCGGAGTTTGGAGTTCTGCAGTAGCTGTGCCTGTGTCTCTGGAAGGGGAAGATCTAATAAACGGCTGTTTAACCCTTTTATGCCTGGGGTGCCGTTACAAGTTTAAATCTAGTTATGGTAATGTTCACATGAGGGCTCGAAGGGTGGGAGTCTATTTACCTTTCAGCTGTTACTGTGCTGCTCAAATAAGACTATTATATCGTCGGATTGAAATAGCCAAGTTCCATTTAAACCCTTTAATGGAAACATTGCCATTCCATGCAAAACATCAATGTTTTCACCTGGAGGGTTAAAACGGGGGGAAATGGCACCTAGATTACTTGGCTGAGATGAAGCAGTTTGGGTACCTATAGTGTCCCTTTAATTGATCCATTTTTATGGGGGCTGGAGGGCAACTGCAGGTCATTTTGGTCCCATACTTTACCCCCCACTCTGCCACACAATTAATTAGTATATAGAGCAGGCTTGTTACGAGGTAATTAAGGAGTAGCATAACGTATTCTTGCTCATTATTATTAATCCTCACCTTCTACACATGAAGTGAGGGAATCGATGAGAGCATTTGTCATGTCTCCCTCATTAATTGGGATCATAGCAATAATTACCATTATTCATTTTTTCACCTCTCTGTGTACAGGATGGAGGATATGGATACTGCAATTAATATGGCTTCCTTTCAGCTCGTTATTGTTACTTCTTCATGGTTTCATGTCTAAGTGCATGCTTAGCAGCAGCGTATTGCTGCCAGTGGCCTTCTACGCAGGACAATGGTTCAGAAGTGTGTGACTCTAAAGAGAACACACACCGAGTCAACTAGCTAAAGTAACAGCTTCACGAATGGCTACTTTTATTCTTGTATTTCCAGCGTGAGTCAACTGCCGTGGATTCTTTGTAACTGGCTTGCTTTTAGTAAATAGAACATTTTTTAACAAGTCAGAACTGAGGAGTTCTTTTAATGTTTTTACAGCACAATCTTTATTGCTGTTCTTGCTACTAGGCCTGCGTAGTCCAGATCTACGTCTAGCATTTCTAAGATTTACACTGGAAGCTATTACTCCCTAATGCAGTCAGCCATTGTTAGTAGATAATGGAACAGGCAGTAGAACTGGGAAGAAGTCTTACTGCCCTCTTCCCCCCACTTGGGGCTCATTATTGGCCTCTCCATGTGGCTGTAGGTCCCTCTTTCCTGTAGATCACCTGAAGCATGAGTTTTTCATGATAAATTCATGATATGATGCTACTCTGTAGATGCACAACTCTTGTCTCATTGCTCATACAGTCACATACACATATTGCTAGGATACAGGTACACAGACACCGATGCACTTGGGTGGGTACTACGAAGTTAGGAAACGTCTGATCTAAATCAATCAGTGCAAAGACCACAAAACCGGTACTTAAGATATAAACTGTTCTGCTCAGCTTTCCGTCTGTTAGCTAATGATATGTCAAGTGCCTGTTCACCTTTCAAGCAACAAAAATCAGCAATTTCCCTGACTGAGCAAGACTTGCTAGTTCTTGATTGAAAGCCCTTCACTGTTTTCAGTCTGTCCCAAACAGGTAAAATGTCTCTACATCATGGGCAATCAGCATTTATCTCTAAATTAGATTAAGCATCATCATTACCATAAGACCCTGTTTGCCCGTATCTGAAAAATGCCATCCAATCTTTTTTTGAAAGCATTAAGTGAAATAGGGGTCGGTGATCTGGGCATAATTCACATATATGTGTCTCTACAGGAATATGTTTGAATAGACCATTCTTACTAAATCTTCTAAAAGAAACGGGGAAGGGTTTGATCAGGAAAAATGAAAGCAATATATCTAAAATAGTTGATGCTACGAGATACATCGCCATCTGTAACAAAATATAAAAAATAAAGAAATTACAGTTACTGACAAATATTGATTTAAAAACAATTTCACAACTTTGAAGGTAAACAGGGTCAGATGAAAAAATAAAAACCCAATAACTGAATTTAAATATAGAAAGGGTCATGACATCACACTCCACAGTAAATCCACTAGAATTGCCAAGCATTTAACAACCTGCGACCCAGTTTATTGTAAAGCCCAACTTCTCATTCGTATTTTACAAACCCCGATGGGAATAATGACAGGTAAGCATTTTCACCATGAAGCTATGTACTAAACTAAATTGTAGAAAAATATTGTCATTACGAGCTGCATTTGAAAAATCATGATAAATATTGACAATTTTGTGTGGTCTATTTTTGTGTTGCCCACCAAAATGTAGCATAGCAAATAATAATGCTACTGTGACCATAGCGAGTAACATCTTTAGAGAAAGCATTGCGTTAAAGTGACACTGTAAGATTGTGATTAATTGACACTGCCACTCAAGTTTTTTTTTGCATATTTAGAAGAACCCCCCAGGTAACATATTCGCTTGTATAGTGGCCTTCAAGGGGGAATAGCTAAGGTGTTATATTGATCTAATATTCCTCCTTCTCAGGAGCGCCCTCTTCCTGCAGCCATCTTTCTTACAATGAAAGTTTGGTAATCGACCGTGTCATGTGTATCTTGTGATAGCTTGGAATAGTGTGGAAAATGTATTACTTTTCTGAAAAGCGGCTTGGTGGTCCAGTGGAGGGTGAAATAGATCCCTGGTGGTCCGGTAGGGGGAGCTTCATTTTCTGTTCCAATATAAGGTGGAGACCACTTTAACACCACCCTCTCACCAGCTGTTAACTCCCTGGTAGGAACACTGGGGGGACAATGAGGGTGCACTTAAAGTGGTCTGTGCCTGCTATTGGTCCGTACCACAATCCTCCCTCAACGAGCTGAGGGATTGTAGGACTGTGCAGAAAGATAAAAAAAACTCCTTGCAGGTTCTAGAAGGGCCCCCTTAGAGCCCAAGTTCCAGGGCCAGAAGCACCCACTGGGTCCTAGGTGTCCGCATTGGTACTCCGCCTCTGACTGTTATATAATAAAAGTAATAATAATAATGATAATAATAACAAAGTATTTAACCACGAAAGGCACATTTAGATTACTCTGGTTTCCAAGTACGTTCTGGGGGTTTTACTTTTGCCCAACAAGCAAGGGATTTTACTATTACCAAATTCAATGTTACTGCTGGATATATACCATTTGTCCAGGGGTGTCCAGTTGCCACCCGTATAGCCAGTTACATTTATTGTGATCTTTTGATAGATATATAATATATTCTGGCCAGTGCATTGTTTTCATTGTTGCACCATGCATGTCACATATACTATCAGTGTTGGCTCTGCTGGAATTGGTAGTATGCGTCATGTGTCCGTTTTTAATAGTAGAATAAAGGGCATAGGCACAGCTTTCAGCCCAATTAAAGAGCCCAATAATTTATTGATCCAATTAGACTTTTGGCAAACATATGCAACAATGAAGCCAAATGACAGCCCATTAGCATGTGTCCTGCATATTGTGTGCAGGGGATTGTGGGTACTGATCAAAAAACGTGAAAGAAAAAAATAGCAATGTGGATTATTATGTTTAATTTCATTCTTTTTTTCATTCAAAGTTTATTTAACAAATTGTTAGCACACAGATTACAGCTCTCAAATAATATCGGATACAATGTAATCAAAAGCCAGTGCATGGTCAATACAGCAGTCAAATGTTCCAAGTCTTACAGCAAAAACTACAAGATAAAAAAGAAAAAAATGGCTTGATGGGGTGAACAAGAGAAAAGAGGATGATGAGGGAGAAGAGAGAAAAATAAAAAGGGAGGAGGAGAAGGACGAGTGAGGAAACATTTTGTAGATCTCTCTCCAAGTGGGAGAAGGTGCTGATGAAATGGCACACATGCTCTAAAAAAAAAAATCCCCCGTAATAAGGTAACCCAGATGAGGTATGGAGGGGGCTCTAGATCCAAGGGTTTGCTGGTCAGGTCAGATCCAGTGGGCCCGAAAGACAGTAACTGCACCCAGTGGAACCAAGTGGAGGTGTATGTCTGAGGTGCATAAGCAGGGATTTCAGATATTTCAAGATCGGAAGAGTTTGTGTAGTATATAAACCGCAGGGGTGAAGGAAATTGAAATAATTGTGAGTGTGAATAGGACAGAATGGACTTCCCTCCAAAATGGTTGAATAAGAGGGCACTTCCACCAAATATGGAACAAGGTACCCATTTCTCATGTGCATCTCCAACATTTGGGGTCATGGATGGAGGAATATGAAGCTCGTTTGTCCAGGGTATTATAACCGTGAGTAAGTATTTTATATGTAGATTCGTGAAATTTGGTGTAAATAGATAATTTGTTAGTAGGTGAAAAAATCTTGCGCCACTGTTCAGTCGTGAAGGACAGTTCCCAGTCACGCTCCCAGAATTTCATGGAGTTTGGAAGTGGTGACCTCCCCTGGAGTGATCAGCGGTGTGTACACTACTGGAATAATGCATGGTAATGGGTTCTGCTGAGTGCACAAAGACTCATAACTTATTAAATTATAGTTAATTTTAGTTAGAAATACAAAAACACCAATTTAAGTCTGCCTCTGTTTTCCAATAACTCACTTATATTATAATTGCATGGACTACCAGTTCTCACTCTAGTGCTGTAATAGGGATGTGCTCTCTTTCCTTTAATCTATGGGGGGACCAATCAGTCTGTGAGAGTCATATATGTAACAGTTTCAGCAATATGTATACAATTTCAAGTCCAATAAAAGACTTCCATATCAAAAGACATTACAAAAAGTTGAAGTAAAAAATTAAAATTAATTAGAAACTTCTATGAAAGTTATAGTATTTTTAATTTATATACCATAAAAAGTATGTGCTTTAAATTAGTTAAACTTTTTTTTCCAAGCATCCTATTATTCCAAATGAGTAGGAGCTTTTCCAATACATCAGCTGCCAGTCTGCAAATGAATTTGATTACGTTAAATTAATTAGGAGCACAGACGCTTGGAGAGACGGTGAGAACGCAGTGCTTAACTAAATGGCAAGATTCTAGTAAGGCCATGCGAGTCCCTGAGGCATATATCTGCAAATAAATAAGAAAGTGCTGAATACAGCAGACCACAAATTCAATCTGAGAGCCCGAAAGAAGCATCTTCTAGCAGGGGACGCATTCACACACACACACTGCTATTCACATCTTGGCTTCCTCTGCAGTAAGACGAGGCTTTCAAGAAAATCTATACTGATAGCTCTGTTACTTCACCTCTGAATTTTTCGCTGCTTGAACTGCCCACGGCAAGACAAATTACGGTTTATAACCGGACTTTAACCATTTAATTTCCTAGCTTCATCTTTTCTCATCTTGCACCGGCTTCTTCAGTAGATACAGTTGCTCTTTACAGTCCTCTGAGTCAGCCGCTCCGTATATCAATGGTTTCCTATTTGCCGTTGAATCAAAATTGCCTTTGGGTGTAATAAAGAAAATGTTTGACCTTTGCAAAGAGTTAGAAAATCTCATATTGCAAAAGGTATATTACCAGACATCTAAAGAGGGCTAATAGTCTCTTTTAACATATGATTCTCAATGCCGTGGGTGACTTCATTATGGTAATGGGACTATATGAGCAGTTATTTGTGTCAGGCAAGACGTAGTCATGAGACGAGAGTCAATGACCATGACTCAAAACATTGCGAGCTTTGCTCGGGTTGTAATTGAAAATGATGATATCATCTATCTTTGCAGCCATTTAGAACACCGGAAACCTATCGTAGATAGGTTTTCTTACCGAGAATGATCACCTTGTATTGGTAACAATGTAATAACGGCATATGTTAATGGAAATATTTCAAGACTCGAAGCAAAACATGCAGATATGCAGGTGTCTATTCACTAAACAGGAGAATGATGTTGTGGTTAATCAATTTCTAATGTAAACGTCTTAAACAAGTTAATTTTTTTCACCTTAACGTATGAATTTGATATAAATTATTATTTTTCAAATGTTTTCATCAAAGTGGCTAAAAAGTGGTTAATAAAACCATATATACGTTTATCTCACTGTACTCTAAACAGTTTTCATGCTTTATGTACTTTTTCTTTTTTTTTTTTACTCATGACCATATTTCTGTATGATCCTATCATTAATGTGAGGTACAAAAAGATTGTGGTATTGCCAGACACAATACAATTACCCGCAGAGCTAATACTAAAATGACTGTTATGCATCGCCTGCACATGTCAAGTTGGCCTCTAAGGGGTCCTTCATAGGTATATAAATCATGTTTCGACAACTATCCCAGAGTTCCCAGCTTGATATACAAATGAGCCCAGACAGGCCTCATGTTTCAGACTTCACACTGCGTTTCTGCATTTAGCAATGGACAACCATAGCATGGGTTTTGATAAAAAAGGATCAGTGGCCAGAAACCAGCCGTCGGCTGCCTTTTTAACCTTGTGAGCAGTGGCGTACACACAATCCATGGGGCCCCAGTGCGAAACTGATCCGTGGGCCCCCCAATCTGTGCCCCCCCAGACCCATACATACAGACACACACACATACACACACATACATACAGACACACACACTCCCGACAGACATACACACAGACACATACACAGACACATACATACAGAGACACACACATACAGTCTGTATGTGTGTCTGTATGTGTGTGTGTGTGCGTCTCTGTATGTATGTGTGTCTGTATGTGTGTGTCTCTGTATGTATGTGTCTGTATGATACACACACATACATACAGACACACACATACAGACACATACATACAGACTCACACACACACACACACACACACACACACACATACAGACACATACATACAGACTGTATGTGTGTGTCTCTGTATGTATGTGTCTGTATGAGACACACACACATACAGACACACATACACACAAAATGTTTAAGTCACCCTCCTGTTTTCTACCTTTTTCAGGAGGGTTTCCCTGGGGTCCAGTGGAGGCGCAGCCTTATGGGAGTCTGAGTTTCCACTCTGACTCCCTCCTCCTTCCTCCTGCGCGGCTCTCTGATAGCTGGGAGGAGTGACCAGGGCAGTCACTGTCTGACATCATCACAGGGGGCCCGGTCGCGCTGTTATATCGCCCAGCGGGGACCTGGCCCCCTGAAAATCCATATCCATCGGGTGGCCCTGACAGCATGAGCCACCTGATGGACCCCTTTATGGGCGGCCCCAGCGGTTTGCAAAACATGGTGGCGGATACCCAGTCACAGGGGTCTGCAGGGCGGCCAAGCCCCCTGGAGTGACGGGCCCGGTTGCAGCTCATATTATTTTTGCTTTTGGAGTGAAGGAAAGCTGAAGAGATCTACAAAACTTTGAACGAGGGATCTCTAAGTTTTGACTTGATTACAGTAGGTGCCTTAGCTCCCAGAGACTATAGTTTTCTAAGGAGCAAGAGTTCAAGGGGTTCTCTCAGTTTAACCCACAGATGTATCTCATTAATGGGGGACCCTAATAAAAAAGTTTGAAGAGTAAACAGACAAAAACAAAGCTTACACTGGGATAGGCCAATCTTATTCTAGAATGCTGAGATTTGTTTCCTACAAAAAATTCTTGATTGAAATGGATTTGTTTGATTCAATGAATCACAAGTTTGGGCAGTCTGCTTTTCAAAAATAGAACCCAGATACACTCAACAACAAAAATCTTAGACCACAATTATTTCTTCTCAGATTTTTTTCTGCTATTTTTGAAATGCTGTGAGAAGAATAAGCCACCATCATTTAGATTTTATTCTGCAACAAAAACATGGAGATGATGCATTCACATCTGACCTTGAGACATTGCATCTTGATAAAGGTCTTCTTGGTCTGCCTTCTGTCATTACATATTTATCACGCATTGTACCTCTACGCAAGGTCAATATGCCTCGTGTAATGCAGGAGACCTATGAACTGAGAATGTTAAGTCATCAGGATTTGTTGCTATTGGCAAATAGGGCTAATTAAAAGGAGCCTTTCGAATGCATGTGGATTTTTCTTCCTCTTGATAAATGGACCTAATTTCTTTTGTTTTAATAAACACCCACATTCTGTCTTTCCTTAGTCCTCTGTACTAATTGAGATGTATTAGATGCACCAAGAGTTCTGCAGTATTTGAAAAACAATCATTGGCATTTCTCCTCTGAGCTCCGAGTATGATACCAGCTTCTTCTCCCTGATCATTTCAGCTCTATTTAATTTGCATGGAACGGGAGAATTTATGCCTTAATTGTTGCAAGTTCTGACAACATGACTATGGCTTTTCTTTTGGCAACAAAGATGTCTATATCTACACAGATATTGCTCATTAACATTTTCAACCCTTACTAACAAGAAACCAATTTCCTCTGGAAAATAGCTGCTAAATTCCCGTGCTGCTTGGGCATAGCCTCCAACAGTCAGATATTACAACAAATTAAATTCCAACCAGAATAAACTATTGTGCTTACTGGATTTATTATCTTGTGAAAGGATTTTACCAATCCTAAACCTTTACTACGGGAGGCAGGGCATTGGGGCTTGCACAATAGCCATTTCTACACACTGTGGGCTCACCTGTATATTTGCATTTACGTATCGAAAATGAGATTTGGAGACTCCTTCTTAATCCAACAATGTTCATGTCAATTCTTTAGTGGCTGACGCTGTTAAGACTGGCTAAGTGGTTAATCACAGGTCAAGGATCTACACAGACTCCAGGCCCGTACCCACACCACTTCATTTTAATAAAGTGATCTTGGTTCGATGTCCCTGTCCTTTTAACCCTGAGAAGAAAAACAGTGCAAGGTTCATTCCACCTGGACTATCTCACTTCCTGATAGTCACTAGAGGAGGTTTCCCCGCACCGGGGAAAACTCAGTCACCCGACACTGAAGCCCACATGAAGCATTGAATACAATGCATTCCTATGGAGAATCTTGAATGCGTTTGCGATGCTTGCCTAGCCCATATGTGGTACTCCTAAGTAATAAGCACCATATGAGGTTTACCTTTTAATACTTGACTCAAATGGCTGGGGGCACCAGGACCACATTCCAATAAATTAATTTTACCTACTCGCTTACACTAATAGTTAATAGTGAAGAGGACCCAAATCTTCTAAACCCCAAAAAACATAAACTGTAAAAAAAATATATAATGCTAACCTGTGACAGTTTTCATTGAAGATCTTCATTTTTCGGACAGCAAATTGGACAAAATCTAAATATCTAAATGCAATTACATTAATTACAGAATTAGAAAAAATACCCAATTTGCAAAAAAAATAAAAAGAAAACTAAAAACCACAAAGCATCTTCACTCACTTCATACTTAACAGTTGGGCTGGAGTGTGAGGATGAATTATTGTTCTTGTGATTTTCAATTTTCTGGGGATTTTCTGGGGTGGGGATTTTATGAATCAAGTTTATTTTAAGAATATTATTTTAATGCCTTGAGATGTTGGATGCTAGAGTTTTTGCCCATTTTGCTGGGCAAAGGAAGAAGAACGAAGATCTTCAATCAAGACTTTGGCAAAATGTCCTGTGTGATGGACTGCCTTGCACCCCGACTGGGTACCTCTGTCAATCGCTGCTTCCTAGTAATCCTTGAGTACCATAAGCACCGTACTGGACACCATAACAACTGTAAAACCCACAAACCGCCGCAGATTGGTTGGGGTCTCGCTGTCCTCCACCCACCCTGGACCCAAGACCAGGAATCCTGCTTCCAGTGGGTAGACCTCTCCTAGTTCAGAGAGTAGAGCAGGCTGCTCTTACAAGAGCATGTGATTAAAACCCAGGGAAGTATAGTGATATAGTAATCCCCAGAGTAGATACAGCTGTACCCTCACACATGAGATAAGACTCTATGTTGAGGGTGCGCAGGAACTATTTTATTGGCAGCCACAACTGACCTTATATGCAGGTCCTCATGCAAGGGCCACTCCCCCCTGGACCTGAGAGTAGACTACAGTAAAAACATACATGCGATTACATTGGCTCTCAGGTCCAGAACACTCCCACATAAAACCAGATAATCCCTCCTCTGTGTCTGGGAGATAATTGAGTCAGGAACTGTACTAAACTCAATTATCTCCAGGCACAGATAACGTACATTTTAACAACCTCCCGAAAGTACCCCTAAAACACATGGAAGCCCAACAGAAGTCAAATCCCCTGAGAGCCCCGATCTGGGGGACTAACATATCCAAAAATTCCCCAGATCGGTTCAGGTGTTCGGGATTTCCATGGAGGTCGTAATTTGACCGACCGCACACGAGGCTCCTGCCCACAAGAGTTCCATGAAATCAGGCTGTGCGGTCGGTCTCTTTCGGGAGTTCACAATACAACAGAAATACGAATTGCAACCAGTTCGTATGTACACTTAGTCTGCGTCTCTTGTTCGGGAGTGTGTTTCCACCGAACATCGCTCTTCTCAAGTGAATCCAGCTGAACGTATGAAGAGATGCCTCGCACTGTCGAGTGTCCGATTCTAGTTCTATGCACTTGACGACCAAACACCGCTGTATGTGTTCGCGACCATACGAACGACGACCACCCAGCCGATCCTCCATTAAGTTGCCATTTAGAGGTGTCAATAAGGTTAATGAGCTGCACACTCCACTTCCGGGTGGTCCAACTGTTCGGTAACTGAACAGAATAAGTACAATCCATTCAGTAAGTCCCATATACCGAACCATATAAGGGAAAAGGCACAAACAAAGCCTTTCCACAGTCCTGAACCAAGGTCTAATACATGGGCCATAGTCCTGGGGCAAGAGACTGGCAAGCAGGCCCCTCCAAGAACCAGTGGCGAGGTTACTTTTGCCACATCCTGATTACAAAAAATATTAAAAATATATATATTTTAGAAGATTTCACACCCTCCACTACTGATTATTAGTGTGAAGGAGAAGTTAGTATTAATTATATGGGTGTACATAGGGGGATTAAGGGGAATCTCCACTTATATATAATGCAAGTTGATTTTCTAGCATTGTTTACTATTTAAGTATTATTGTGTTGCATGTCAATATTCAATGTGATAAAAGATACACACATGATGTAGGCCTGAATGAGGGTCTCCTTGGTAAAATGAGTTTAAATGACACGATTAAATAAAGAGGACAGACATTGGACTCACTCATTGTCTGTAGGTGATATGATGATTTGGGAGGGATAGCTATTTCAGACCTTTTACCCCTCCTACAATTACAGGTTCTATAATTAACATTTATATAAATACTACTTTAATTCAAGTATATTATATTATAGAAATAAATTAACACAGAAATAAATGTTTAGTGTTTCTACAAAAACATGGCGTTATCTTGCAAGAAATTTGTCTAGATAAATGTTTTCACCTGAAATCCTTTCATGGGGTATTGTTTAACTCTGTCCTGTCTCATGCACTCCCCCTCCCACACTGATTGCCTTTCTCCCGTTCAGCAGCTAGGACACATAGCTAACATTATACACCACAAGGCGTTTAATGCTTGCTGCAAACGTCTTACATCAGCAAAATTACTTAAATAATTGGCTTTTTCTATTTCGGTAACTAGCAAGCTCCATTTTTAGAACATTTTACACACTTACATGTTTAACTTTTCACATTCCAGCTGACTTGGCAGAATGAAGACTGGGAGATTACTTTCCTCAATACCTCGAAACAAAGGACTTGGAGGGAAAAGCTACAAACATACAGTCTTTGAATTCTCCCATAAGGGTCAATAGATCTTAATTATAGGTTTCGCAAATTGAAATTTTAACTTTTATAAATATCATCCTTTATCTTGAAAACCACTGCTGGTTCACTGAGCTAGTGCTGTGCTCATCAAATCACATTCCCTGTCGGGTCATTCCAACTCAAGTGATCCAATAATTGTAGAGTTGGTTGCTTGACCGTTTCTAGTTTTCTCAGAGAAAGTGCAATATTTTAATGGTTTCCCTCACTTTCGGGCTGAATATATCGAGTGAAGGACCCTGACATTTTCAAAGATGTAAGTCCTTTATGGTAGTATTCTGCTGTAAAATTGAGTTTGAGATTCCGTTGGTCACAGAGCTAGGACTAGGGCCAAATAAAGAAGTCTTAAACCTAAAATGTTATGCATATACTTATCCAGTTATTTAGGACCAATACGTGAAATCTTCCCATTATAAAATAACCCTTAAAGTGGAAAATTCAGCGATCTTGAACATTACATTAGGACTTAAGTTCTAAGTCTACAGAACAAGAATGTGTAAATGTTTTTATATGTGCCCATCCCTTGTAACGTGCTCTAGAGATCGGAGACACTGGGGTTCCTGTAGACATCTGTATGGCCAACATTTGTCGTTTGCCGTGACATAAAGATGGCCACTGGGGTTAAACCCAGTAACATAAAATAAAACTGCTGGTTTGCATTACAAATACCTTGAGGTAATCACCCCCAAAAAGTTTAGTAAAATTAAAAATGGTCAGTC
Organism: Pelobates fuscus; assembly: GCF_036172605.1. Lineage (NCBI taxonomy): Eukaryota > Metazoa > Chordata > Amphibia > Anura > Pelobatidae > Pelobates > Pelobates fuscus. The sequence continues at coordinate 433,529,286 of NC_086318.1, forward strand.
TTGATGATCTCAGCCAATCCAGTGGTTTTCCATATAGACAGAGTGAGAACTATTGATAACAGAAATAATAAAGAGATCAAAAAATAAGGGGAAAAGAAGAGAAGTAAATGAAATAAGATTCTGAATACAGTCCAGACGAGATAACAGGTCAACAAAATCTGGCAATAGTATCCAGGAAATACTGGTTGGGCCAGAAAACTTTACATGAAGGAATCAAATTGGGGGAAAATGACAAAAACTATAGAAAATTGCAGAAAAATTATGAAAATATGAATCTAGGGAAAGACAGATCCAAAATAAAGTTGGTTATAGAGAGTAAAGCAAAGATTGTAGGGCACAGGGGCTTCGGATAGACAGGGCAAAAACGGCGGATGAGGAGAGGGGAAGCAAAGAGAAACAGAAAGGAGATACTGAAAATCAGACTGGAAAAAGTAAACACCAACAGGGAGACATTGTTGAAAGGAGAACGATGTTACAGCATTCACCTTTGCACCGGTCCTGATTGATGTCAGAGGAGTGTTGGTGCTATGGTACTTATCGAACAGATCTCAAGTTGCAGGGCTGAACTAGCTTATTTATTTACCTTATTAAATATTAACCCCTTAATGACACAACTTCTGGAATAAAAGGGAATCATGACGGAATATATCCGTCGTCTGTCCTTAAGGGGTTAAAGTAAATGTTTTGAACCAAAATACTGAATTCTAATACAGCAAAGAATATTATTTGACTATAATTTCAGATTATGACAACTCTATGACCGTATAATCTTCTTCAGATTTACTCATCGCCTTAGATTTAGGTTTGCACACAAAGTATTTCAGTAACAGTTTGGTACGGCGCTGCGGGAGTTACATACCGTCCAAATAATGCATTGGAGAACAGCAGGAAACCCTAAATTGCAAATGAAACTTTGCTTGGATACTTTTTAGAACGCTATTTCAAGGTAATGTCTCCGGTTTTCAATCAGCGGAATGTGAGACTTTGCGAAGATAAATAAAGATAAGCTAGTGAATCGTTAAAAAAGCAAATGTTGCATTTTTATTGAACGGTTTAGGAGTTTGATTCACAAACCAAAATATATTACTTAACCAGTCTAAAAGTAACGGCTTCTGGAAAACGAAAACTCAAATATATGTTTATTTAAACACAGCCTTAAGTAGTCTAATGTGATTTTCTTTTTCTTAAAGTTTCGTTTATGTTCTACTTTGTGCCAGCAGAGCTGCTTTAAGACACTGAGGACCTGGGTAAAACTGCCACCCACTCATAGCATGCTCGGCCGGGATGTTTGCAACTCATGTGTTTTTTTTTTGTTTTTTTTTAAATTCTTTATTTTGGTTGTGCACGGAGTGAACAAATAGCCGGCATGCGCCACAACAGCGACATCCGGTAGAATAGGTAAACAATTGATATGGCATGTTATGGCATTAGATTTACAGGCACATTTTTATAATATTCAAAAACAGTAGCTCAGGTTCACGCTTGGTTTGAAATATGGTTGCATATTGCCCATGTCATGGAGAAACAGGTAGATAAGAAACCTATGAAGGGAGCATGGCATGTGCGTGAGAGTGTACATAGAATGTTAAGAAATAGAGTGTTTGATAAGTACATAGGCTGATAACAGAAAAGCAGTGTCAACAGCAACTCATGTGTTTTTAACCAGTTGGTGCCGCTAAAATATTTAGCTGAATATGCCGTTTCCTGGTTGCTAGATTTGGCGTTCTGTGTCTACATGCAACTTTTTTGCATTTGTTGTTGTTGTTGTTGTTGCATGTATCTAGGGATGAGAAAGCTGTGATATATAAATGGTGTTTAATTATATGTGGCAGCCAGTTCTTTTGCTGGAGTTTAAAGGGTTCATTTGTATTGAGATTTGATGTATCAGATTTTGAACATGCACTACAGCGTAACCCCTTTTTTTGTTCCTTCAAAATGTTCCAAACACCCACAGCGCTGTTTCCCGTCATTGGCCAAATTACATAAAAAGGGCTGAGGAGACCTCAAATTTATGTCAGAAATGTAACTCTTCTAAACTTCTAACAGGGTGGGTTATCAAAGTAACATTTTGAAGTGAATTTAAAATTTAAGCTCAAAATAGCCGAATCAGAAAAGTTTTCTAAGTCAACTATGTTTCCAATTCAATTACTTTAGCCTTACATGTTAAATTCACTTTGAATTCTCATTTTGGTAAATAACTCTGTGAGTCTTTGTACTGCCTTGAAATTGTTAACTGCCATCACGGTGTATTTGCTATTCTATGGAGCTTTCATATTTGCGCTGAGCCTTCTTTCCTGGCGATGCTGCTCTGATACACCATCTTATAAATCGCGTTTCGGGGTAACTTCGCTGGAATTCTAGTTTTGCTTGGCTACATTGGCTAGTGGCGTCTATATGTAACTGGAATTCTGTTTATTATATCAGGCCCGTTGGGTCTCAGTGCTTCTCTTATTTCGTTTCCTATTGTGCTTAAGGCTAATTTTATCTGTGTTAACGTCTGTATTACGTGTTTTAATTCATGTCATTGAATTCTCCAGGTGCTGTCGCTGCCGATACCATTTCCTTGAGATAACGCTGTAACAAATCTCCAACTTGTTGTTGGAAACCCAATGCAAATGTAACACATTTTATGCCCCAATCAATCAGGTCCCCACTGAGGGATATAATTTAGGGGGATTATAGTCTGATGAACAGAATACTTTATCATAGTGAAAGAAAACACTGCATCAATGCAAAGTAATAAAAGGCTATGTCTTATGGCTGCAGGCTATGCTCATAAAGCAAACATTATTTTTACACTAACATTTCAGTTTTGTGACTGTATATCTTTCTGAAGTTTTTACCATATTCCAGGACTTTTTTTTACTTTCCTTTTTTATTTACGTATATAACACATTGTGCAGCACTAACACACAAGAGCCCTGCTCTCAAGAGCTAGCAATCTAAATTCCAACAGTGAACAGTAATGAGTTATAACGAAATAGCAACATTTAGATGAAAATCATTTTTTAGAAAACATTTGTGTAATTTACAGTTTGGATCTTTTATCCTGAATGTTACTATTCAGTTTCAACTCACTACAATCCATTGCTTATTGAATAGACCCTAACTATTCAGAGTATTTAGTGTGCCGAGGAATTAATGAGAATCTTCTCAGGGGTTTGTGAATGGCTGTAATAGAATGGCTGCGGTTTCTAGAAGTGGTTTAAAAGTATAAATGTTTAGTGCACATTGTAACCAGAAATGTTAGAGGTTGTGAGAGAGTGGTTAAAGGATCACTACAAGGTCAGGAACACAAACATGATCATCAACAGCTTCTTCTCATCCTCCACAATATCGGACAAGATATTGCTCTCTCCTGGTGCTCCTCCTACCTCTCCCAGCGCTCTTTCTCTGGATCTGCTTCTTCTCCCCAACTCCTCTCTGTTGGTGTCCCCCAAGGTTCAGCCCTTGGTCCCCTACTGTTCTCAATCTATACTGCCTCCCTTGGTAAACTCATTAGCTCCTTTGGCTTCCAATATCATTTCTATGCAGATGACTCGCAAATCTACCTGTCCTCTCCTGATCTCTCCCCATCCCTCTTGACTAGTTTCTCTGACTGCCTCTCTGCTGTTTCTAACTGGATGGCTGCCCACTTCCTTAAACTAAACTTGACCAAAACTGAAATTCTGGTCTTTCCTCCCTCAAGTGTTGTTACTCCTGTGTCTGTCTCCCTCCAAGTCAACGGTGCTACCATCAGCTCCACCATGCAGGCTCACTGCCTCGGTGTTCTCTTTGACTCCGACCTCTCCTTCAAGCCTCATGTTCAGTCAATCGCCAATTCCTGCCACTTCCATCTCAAAAACATTGCGCGCATCCGCCCCTACTTAACGCCAGATGCGACTAAGGTGTTGGTCCATTCCACTGTCCTTTTTCGCCTTGACTACTGTAATACGCTTCTCAGTGGTCTTACGTGCTCCCAACTTGCGACGTTACAGTCCATAATGAATGCGGCTGCGAGGCTCATCTTCCTTTCCGCCCGCACCTCCCATGCCTCACCCTTCTGTCAGTCCCTACATTGGCTTCCTATAAAATATAGAGCTCAATTTAAAATTCTGGTTCTTGCTTTCAAATCTCTACATAATGCTGCTCCCACCTATCTATCCTCCCTTATACACAAGTATGTCCCGTCTAGTGTCAGGATCGGGACAGGTATCCAACACGCAGAGTACAAACAGGTACAGGATACGTATACCGGACCTTAGAATGGCCGGACTAACGTACGGAGAGTATAGAGAAAGGTCAGAGACAAGCCGAGGTCGAGGGAACGAGAGGACAGGTAAGCGAGGAACAAGCCGGGTCAAGGATAACAGAGGTAAACAGAGTAAGTCAAACAAGCCGGGTCGGAACCAAAGGAATAACAGAAAATACCAGAGCACTGTGTGACTAGACAGGCTAGAACCACGACAGGGCAATGAGCAAATGGGAGAAGCAAGTTTAAATACCCTGGCTCGGAGGGAGAGACACGCCTCCGACGAGATCTGATTAGTCTCTACAGGATTGAGTGACAGGTCGTTCCGGGCTGGCGTCATGACATCGGTTTCCGAACGTCCTGCTACAAAAGGAAGTGACTCCCTCGCGGCCGGCGTTTACGTGACCGGGTGGACCGCGAGGAACAGAGGAAACAGCCCGTCCGGACGGATAGACGTCTAAGTCTCTACCTCTCTCGGAGGTAGAGATTTCAGGTACCCTGACATCTAGGCCCTTACGATCTGCTGAAGACTCACGTCTATCTTCTGTCCGTACACCCACCTCTGATGCTCGACTTCAAGATTTCTCGAGGGCTGCACCGTTCCTGTGGAACTCACTTCCCTCCTCTGTTAGCCTTTGTTGGATGTCCCCCACCTCTTTCTGTGTGCTTAAAATATCTGCCCTCCACACTTCTCTCATTTCTTGTAAGAGATCCCTGATGTCTCTTTTCGTGACAGGGGATGATTCTGCCTCTGATTGTCTCGGAGGTAGAGACTTCAGGTACCCTGACAGTACCCCCCCTCTCAGATACGCCCACCGGGCGGAAGGAACCGGGGCGAGATGGGAAGCGGGAGTGAAACGCCCTGCGGAGACGAGGAGCATGAACATCCTCTTGAGGTACCCAACTCCTCTCCTCAGGACCATATCCCTTCCAATCGACCAGATATTGTACTCTCCCCCGGGAGATTCGAGAATCGATAATAGAGTTAACCTCATACTCCTCCTGACCCTCCACCTGAACAGAGCGAGGAGAGGACGTTGTGGAGGAAAATCTGTTGCAGACTAGTGGTTTCAGCAATGAAACATGAAATGAGTTAGGGATGCGTAAGGCAGTGGGAAGAGCTAGACGATACGCAACTGGGTTAATCCGAGTCAGCACCCTGTAAGGTCCAATATAACGAGGAGCGAACTTCATGGAAGGTACTTTTAAACGGATGTTTCTTGTACTCAACCATACTCTATCACCTGGAACAAACACCGGAGCCGCCCTTCTACGTTTATCGGCGTGTTTCTTAACCAGCATGGAATTGTGCAGAAGAATTTGTCGAGTCTGATCCCACAACTTCCTCAAATTGGCAACATGACGGGGCGGAGCCGGACGACACAACCGACTAGTCGCCATCTTTTGAGCTCCGTGCGCTGAAATACCTAATCCGACAAATATCTCCGGCATCCTTGGAAAAATCGACGATATCGAAACAGATATTGCCGCAGTACACTGCCCTGACCCCGCCGATGCCTTTCTTACACACCCCGGGCAAAAAAATCCAGACCCGCGGCACCAAGGCCTACCGCGCCATCCGACACGCTCCTGCAGTCTACGGAGGCCCTTTGGACTGGGACGACCCCGATCCCGATTATCTGAGCCTGATAACGGGCAGCATGGGGAGAAAATCCCAAAGACAAACTGCGCCCATAGCCAAGCCGCAACACGACATCAGCTATATGCTGCAGCAACCAATGTCAGTGAAAACCCCGATATTACGGGAGCCCTCACCCGTTCGGGGGCCCTCGCCCTCACCCGCAGGAGCAGACGGCGGGACTACACAGAAAAGTCCGATACGGACGGACAAGGGGACTTCTAGCCCAGAGAACACAGAAACGCCGGCGACCAAACGGGAGCTACAAGAAATGCTGACCGGACTCCAAAACAACCTCAGAAAGATGTGGGAGGCAGACCTGGCGGTCCTTAAAATGGAGGTACAATCAGTCCAGGGTCGCACACAAGCCACTGAACACAACGTAATAGACCTGCAAAAAGGCCTCAAAGAGCTAAGCGACAGGGTGTTACACATCCAGACCCAACAAGTGGAAACGAACAGACACCTGCTAATCCTTGACGATAGGAGCAGGAGGAAGAATATAAAGTTAAGAGGGGTAGCAGAAACCATACCCCTGGAGGAGCTACCGCATTTCATAAGAAGGTTAGTGGCATCACTACTCTCAGCCAGAGAGGCTAAATACTTCTCCTTTGATGGGGCGTACCGAATAGCAAAATCCCCAAAAGCCCCCGCAACTGCGCCAAGAGACATCATCCTTAGGTGCCAAACAATGTCCAACAAATTGGCCCTGCTAGCTGCGATGAAAGGAAAGACGCCATACGACTTTGAGAACTGTAAAGTATCTCTCTTTCAAGATCTCAGCAGAGCCACACTACAGTGGCGCAAAGCCATGCAACCCCTCACACTGGCTTTACAGAAGGCAGGCCTGACATACAGATGGGCGACACCACAAACTTTATGGATCACCAAGGGAGGAAAATACTACAAAGCCACGGACCCAGCGGACACTCCTGCGCTCCTGACAGCCCTGGACATACAACCACAGCGGGGCCCAGCTCAAGATCCATTGGACACACAGCTCCTCACAGACACTGACTCAGACGCATCCTCCTCGGAACATAGGAGAGCTGAAAGACCAAAGACTTGAATAGGCCAGCGTACTCAAATGCCTCATGCAGCAGTGACATTACTGAGAACTCTAGTCTAAAGTTACATAATGTTTAATGTTCAATATTTTATGGTTCGCCTCCTATACCTTTCTTTTTTCAGGCACTCAAATCTGTAACCACACATTTGTCTAACTCAACCGAATAACCTAAAGGGTACACACAGCGCACGCACAAAGCTTAAGACACTCCCCCCCCCCCCTTCATTACTCATCAAGCCAGAGAGGGACCGACTGGGAATTAGAGAGTCACACACAGATGGGGACCAAAATAGCAACCAGCACACGAGACAGGATCCACCAGGAACTCGACTACCTACTCCCTTGTATACTCACGAAGAACCTCAGTACACACACCTCGCTGGTATATAACCCGCGCGACATTATACATAGTGGGGGGTCATTAAACTCACACCTACCTAGGACTCAACTCGATATAACCTGACAGACCACCAAAATCCACAAAATGTGCAACAAACCACGCTTAGTGATGTTATACACAATGTTTAACTATATACCAACCTATGTATAGCATATGTATCACACGACTTGAAAACAGTGTATATTTTTCCTGCAAACTTGCACCAAAAATAAAGAATTAAAAAAAAAAAAATTGGCAACATGAACATCAACCGACGGTATCCCTTGGGAAGGGGAGGCCGAGGGAAGAATAGATGGATGAAAGCCATAATTCATGAAGAAGGGGCTTGAATGAGTAGAATCACAAACGAGATTGTTGTGTGCAAACTCCGCCCAAGGAATCAAACCAACCCAATCGTCCTGGTGTTCAGAAACAAAACAACGTAAATATTGTTCAATTTTTTGGTTGGTGCGTTCAGCAGCTCCGTTAGACTGAGGATGATAGGCAGAAGAGAAATTCAATTTGATACCCAGTTGAGAGCAGAAGGACCTCCAAAAACGGGAAACAAATTGGGAACCTCTGTCAGATACAATTTGGGAGGGTATCCCATGTAAACGAAAAATCTCCCTCGCGAATATCTCTGCCAATTCGGGTGAAGACGGGAGTTTAGGCAGAGGAACGAAGTGAGCCATCTTGGTGAATCTGTCAACCACGGTGAGGATGACAGTCTGTTTTTTAGAGATAGGCAAATCGACAATGAAGTCCATAGCTAAACAGGACCATGGTTTCTCTGGAACCTCTAAGGGATGCAGAAATCCACATGGAAGCGTATGAGGTTGCTTAGTCTTAGTACAGACCTCACAAGTATCGAATCTTTAATATCCTTACGCAAAGCAGGCCACCAGAAATCTTTGGAGATTAAAGCATACGTCTTGCGAATGCCAGGATGCCCAGCTACCTTGCTGTTGTGGAAACACCGTAACACTTCCAGTTGGAGAGCAGGAGGAACGAAGTGTCTATCCCCAGGAGTCTGTTTAGGAGATAGATGTTGTAACTTCATGATCTCGGTAAGCAACGGAGAATGAATCCTGAGATTCGTGTTAGCGATGATATTACATTTAGGAACTATCGAGGAAAGAACTGGCTCAACTATAGTGGACGGTTCATATTGGCGAGATAAAGCATCGGCTTTGGAGTTCTTAGAACCAGGTCTATAAGTAAGCACATAGTTGAAGTGAGTCAGGAATAGGGACCAACGAGCTTGCCTGGAGGATAGGCGTTTAGCCTCCCCAATATAGGACAAGTTCTTGTGGTCCGTTAAAATAGTAACAGGATGTAAGGTCCCCTCTAATAAATGCCTCCACTCCTTAAGAGCCATAATGACCGCTAACAGTTCCCTGTCACCGATGTCATATCTGCTTTCAGGACCAGATAGTTTCTTAGAGAAAAACCCACAAGGGTGTAACGGTTTGTCCACCCCTAACCTTTGTGACAGAACAGCCCCTACTCCCGTCTCAGAGGCATCGACCTCGAGTAGGAACGGCAGAGTCGTATCAGGATGAACCAAAATTGGGGCAGAAGCAAAAAGTTCCTTGAGCGTCTTGAAAGCAACAAGAGCCTCAGTAGACCAGATCTTATTATTAGCCCCTTGTTTGGTCATATTGGTAATAGGCGCAATAATAGAAGAGTATCCCTTAATAAAGCGCCTATAATAATTAGAGAAACCAATAAACCTCTGGATAGCCTTGAGTCCCTTAGGCAATGGCCAATCCAAAATAGATTGGAGTTTGTCAGGATCCATCTTAAAGCCTTCCCCAGAAATCACGTACCCAAGAAAGTCTATCTGAGACTGGTCAAAACTGCATTTCTATAATTTACAGTATAGGCCATGTAGCAGAAGTTTGAGCAATACCTTTCTGACTTGTCTGTGGTGGGTCTCAATCTCCCTAGAGTGTATAAGTATGTCATCCAGGTATACAATGACACAATCATGTTGAAACTCCCTAAGAACTTCATTAATCAAATCCTGAAAGACTGCCGGAGCATTACAAAGACCAAATGGCATAACCGTGTATTCATAGTGACCATAACGGGTATTGAACGCTGTCATCCACTCGTGTCCATCCTGGATTCTCACCAAGTTATACGCCCCTCTGAGATCCAACTTGGTGAAAATTTTAGAGCCCTTTAAACGATCAAACAGCTCGGTAATCAAAGGAATGGGATAGGCATTTCTGATGGTTATCTTATTCAAACCCCGGTAATCAATACAAGGTCTCAAAGTACCATCCTTCTTTTTAACGAAAAAAAAACCAGCCCCGGCGGGGGAAGAGGATCTCCTAATGAATCCTTTTTCTAGATTCTCACGAATATATTCCTCTAGAACTGAGTTCTCTTGAGTGGATAGAGGATATACATTGCCCCTCGGAGGCATAGTACCAGGTAAAAGCTTAATTTTACAATCAAATGACCTGTGTGGAGGTAAGGTATCGGCATTCTTCTTGTCGCATACTGCTTTTAAGTCCTGGTAGATGAACGGTATCTGTCCCTCTGTAGACTGAGTGGAACTACCCGGTGTGTTTATTACAGCCAATGGGGAAACCCTGCGTAAACACTTCTCCTGGCAGCCCTGACCCCATGAGAGTATCTCCCCTAACTCCCAATCGATAATAGGGTTATGTCTTTTTAACCATGGGTACCCCAGGACTATGGGGACCGAAGGGGACGAAATGAGCATAAGTGATAAGTTCTCCTCGTGTAAGATACCAACAGTTAAGTTAACGGGTATAGTCTCACGGGAGATAACAGGCTCAAGTAAAGGTCTACCATCTATGGCCTCAACGGCCAAGGGTGTATCCCTTAACTGGGATGGGACAGTGTGTTTGGTAGCAAAGGCTTGGTCGATAAAATTCTCAGCAGCTCCGGAATCTATCAAAGCCATAGTCTTTAGTACTCCCTTCCCCCAAGTTAAAGAAACTGGTAGCAGAAGCCTGTGATCTTTATAATTATGAGTAAAGTACAAAATAGAAACACCCAAGGCCTGTCCTCTAGAGAAACTTAGGTGCGAGCGTTTCCCGAACGATTAGGACAATTCAGGCGTAAGTGACCTCTGACTCCACAATACATGCATAATCCCTCTCTTCTCCTGTACTGTCTCTCCTCTTAGTACCTATCTGCATAGGTTCAGGAAACAGTGAGGTAGTGGGATCAGGACTTTGAAATGCGGGAGCTAATTTAAAGGAAGGTCTAAGGTTCCTCTCTCGAGTGTTTTGTCTCTCTCTTAAACGCTCATCAATACGAGAAATGAACGAAATTAAATCCTCCAAATTTTCAGGGAGTTCTCTAGTAGCAACCTCATCAAGGATTACGTCTGATAACCCGTTCAAAAATACATCTATATAAGCCTGCTCATTCCACTTAACTTCTGACGCCAGAGACCTGAACTCTAGTGCATAATCCACGAGAGTTCGGTTCTCCTGTCTCAGGCGCAACAGTAATCTGGCTGCATTGACCTTTCTACCAGGAGGGTCAAAAGTTCTTCTAAAGGCAGCTACAAAGGCATTATAGTTATATACTAACGGGTTATCGTTCTCCCATAGTGGGTTGGCCCATCTCAGAGCTTTCTCAATGAGTAAGGTGATAATAAATCCAACCTTTGCCCTATCTGTAGGATAGGAGCGAGGTTGTAATTCAAAGTGGATACTGATCTGGTTAAGGAAACCACGACACTTCTCAGGTGAGCCACCATAACGTACTGGTGGTGTAATACGGGAAGAGGCACCTACAGTGGCTACCTCTAGGCCTGAGCTCACAGGAGAAATAGAAGTAGTACGCGTCTCCTCTGGCGGGTTATTAGCACGAGACAATAACGCCTGTAGTGCTAGCGCCATCTGATCCATTCTGTGCTCCATGGCTTCGAACCTAGGATCAGAAGGACCAAGCTGACTGTTTGTACTTGCAGGATCCATTGGCCCTGTCGTAATGTCAGGATCGGGACAGGGATCCAACACGCAGAGTACAAACAGGTACAGGATACGTATACCGGACCTTAGAATGGCCGGACTAACGTACGGAGAGTATAGAGAAAGGTCAGAGACAAGCCGAGGTCGAGGGAACGAGAGGACAGGTAAGCGAGGAACAAGCCGGGTCAAGGATAACAGAGGTAAACAGAGTAAGTCAAACAAGCCGGGTCGGAACCAAAGGAATAACAGAAAATACCAGAGCACTGTGTGACTAGACAGGCTAGAACCACGACAGGGCAATGAGCAAATGGGAGAAGCAAGTTTAACCCCTTAAGGACCAAACTTCTGGAATAAAAGGGAATCATGACATGTCACACATGTCATGTGTCCTTAAGGGGTTAAATACCCTGGCTCGGAGGGAGAGACACGCCTCCGACGAGATCTGATTAGTCTCTACAGGATTGAGTGACAGGTCGTTCCGGGCTGGCGTCATGACATCGGTTTCCGAACGTCCTGCTACAAAAGGAAGTGACTCCCTCGCGGCCGGCGTTTACGTGACCGGGTGGACCGCGAGGAACAGAGGAAACAGCCCGTCCGGACGGATAGACGTCTAAGTCTCTACCTCTCTCGGAGGTAGAGATTTCGGGTACCCTGACATCTAGGCCCTTACGATCTGCTGAAGACTCACGTCTATCTTCTGTCCGTACTCCCACCTCTGATGCTCGACTTCAAGATTTCTCGAGGGCTGCACCGTTCCTGTGGAACTCACTTCCCTCCTCTGTTAGCCTTTGTTGGATGTCCCCCACCTCTTTCTGTGTGCTTAAAATATCTGCCCTCCACACTTCTCTCATTTCTTGTAAGAGATCCCTGATGTCTCTTTTCGTGACAGGGGATGATTCTGCCTCTGATTCTGTGTCAGGACATGGGGGCTCAGACTCTGCTGTATGTGAGGTAAGGCTTTCCCTATCGTCCTGGGAGTCTTCCTCTGCACTGCTAACTGCGGCCGCCATCTTGGCGGCTGCCTGTGGATTAGGCCTTGTAAATGATAGCCGGATATCGGCTAATTTGGGTGTCTCTGGCTGGCGGTTTTTCTTATTTTTGCGCCCCATTAGTGTCTCTAGTCGGGAGGCGTGTGTGTGGCCGATTTTGGGAGCTGGATGTCGGGTGAGTGCTTACTGTTTTGTCCGCTGATACGGAGCTCCACACACTTGCGTCTTGATCGCTCGGCAGCCGGCCACGCCCCCCCTTCCCTCCTCTGTTAAATGCTCACCCAGTCTCCACTCCTTCAAAAAATCATTAAAAACCCACTTCTTCATAAAAGCGTATCCATTACACTGTTAATAGCTCCTAACTGATTCCTCTTCTGCAACTGTCACTAGTCTAATACTATCCTTACCTTTTTGTATAATTTTACCCCACTCCCTCTAGCATGTAAGCTCATTGAGCAGGGCCCTCAACCCCTCTGTTCCTGTGTGCCCAACTTGTCTGGTTACAACTGCATGTCTGTTCGTCCACCAATTGTAAAGCGCTGCGGAATTTGACGGCGCTATATAATTATCATAATAATACTAATGTATTCCTGACCTATTGTGTTAACACCACCATCTAGCCCCCCTGGGCCCCTCATGCCTCCATAAATATAGCAAAATCTTACTGTATTCAAGGATGACTACAAGGTCAGGAACACAAACATGTATTCCTGACCCTATAGTGATAACACCACCATCTAGCCCCCTGGGCCCCTCATGCCTCCCCCTCTGACACTGCCACCCCTGCATCTTTGTCCTTCGGTGGTCTCCAACTTACCCACAACCCAAGAAACTCTGAATGTAAAGGTGGTGGTGTTGGGTTTCTCCTCTCCCCTCACTGCTCTTTTAAACCTCTTCCCACCCCCCCTTCTCTCTCTTTCCCATCATTTGAAATACACTCAATTCGCCTTTTCAAACCCTTCTCTGCTAACATTGCTGTTATTTACCGTCCACCTGGTTCCCCTCTTCTCTTCCTTGACCACTTTGCTGCCTGGCTACCCTATTTCCTCTCTTCTAACATTCCATCCCTAATTCTCGGGGACTTCAATATTCCTATAAACCCACCTTTGACCTCTGTAGCCACTAAACTACTTTCAATTACTTCCTCCCTCGGGCTATCGCAGTGGGAAAATTCTCCCACCCATGTAGCTGGCAATACCCTTGACCTAATCTTCACTTATGCATGTACAGTATCTAATATCTGCAACACTCCATATCCACTCTCTGATCACCACCTCTTATCATTTGCTCTCACATACCCCCTCACCCAAAAACCTCAGCCTAACCCCCCTCAACTCAGGAGGGACCTTAATTCTCTTGATCTCCAACAGTTGTCAGCTGACATTGATTCACAACTGCTGTCCATCCCTTCCCTCTCCTGTCCTTCACAGGCCATCTCTATATATAACTCTACTCTTACATCTGCCTTGAACACTGCAGCGCCACTCCAAACAAGCACCTCGAGGAGGACCCACCCCCAACCATGGCATACTAAATCAACGCGCTACCTGCAAAGATGTTCCCGTTGTGCTGAACGCTCCTGGAGGAAGTCTCGTACACAATCAGACTTTCTCCATTATAGATTCATATTGTGTTCATACAGTGCAGCCCTTGCCCTTGCCAAACAGTCCTATTTTTCCACTATCATTAGTTCATGTTCCCGCAACCCCAGGCGTCTCTTTCACACCTTTAATTCTCTTCTTCGCCCTGCTGTGGCCACCCCCAAAACTAACCTTACTGCTGATAACTTTGCATGTTACTTCACTGACAAGATTGAACAGCTAAGGAAAGAATTCTCCCCTCCTTGCCTTTCTGTTTCTCAATCACACATAGATCATGCCTTTCCTACCCTTCACACATTCTCCCCAGCTACTGACCAAGAGGTGGCTGCTTTTCTTTGCTCCTTTCGCCCCACCACTTGCCCGCTCGATCCTGTCCCATCTCACCTTATTAGATCTCTCTCCACTTGTCTTGTGCCTTCTCTAACACACATCTTCAACTGCTCGCTCTCTTCTGGCATCGTCCCTGCTGACCTTAAACATCCCTCGACCCATCCACCCCCTCTAACTACCGTCCCATATCCCTGCTCCCTTTTTCCTCAAAGCTTCTGGAAAGACTTGTCTTTACCCGTGTGTCTCATTTCCTCAATTCCAACTCTCTCCTTGACCCCCTTCAATCTGGCTTCCGCCCTCTCCACTCTACAGAGACTGCCCTTATCAAAGTTACTAACGACCTAATCGCAGCTAAATCCAAAGGCCACTACTCCATACTAATTCTTCTTGACCTCTCAGCGGCCTTTGACACCGTTGATCATGCTCTCCTTCTTCAAACTCTTCAATCGCTTGGTCTCTGTCCTCTCATGGTTTTCCTCTTATCTCTCCCAACGCTCATTCAGTGTCTCCTTTTCTAATGATACCTCCTCCCCTTGCCCTGTCTCAGTTGGCGTTCCCCAAGGCTCCGTCCTTGGTCCCCTTCTATTTTCTCTTTATACTGCCTCTCTTGGCAAACTTATTACCTCTTTTGGATTTCACTACCACCTGTACGCTGATGACACCCAGCTATATCTCTCCTCCCCGGACCTCTCCCCTGCCGTCCTGCAACGTGTCACTGCTTGCCTTTCTTCCATCTCTGACTGGATGTCCTCCCGCTTTCTGAAACTCAATCTCTCAAAAACTGAGCTCCTTGTCTTTCCTCCTCCTAATACTGATCCTCATCTTTCGCTCTCCCTCCAAGTTTGTGGTACCAATATTAGTCCATCCTTGCAAGCGCGCTGTCTTGGCGTCATACTTGACTCTGGTCTCACCTTTGAGCCTCACATCCAGCATGTTGCCAAATCCTGTAGATTCCATCTTAAAAACATAGCCCGCATCCGCCCCTTTCTTGCACCAGATACTACCAAGGAGCTTGTCCATGCTCTAGTAATTTCCCGCATGGATTATTGTAACCCTCTCCTGATTGGTCTTCCCAATAGCCGTACTGCACCCTTACAGTCCGTAATGAATGCTGCTGCTAGATTGATTTTCCTCTCTAGTCGTTTCTCTCACACCTCACCCCTCTGCCAGTCCTTACATTGGCTTCCTGTATGCTATAGGAGTCAATTCAAGGTACTAACTCACACTTATAAAGCACTGAACAACTCTAGCCCCTCTTATATCTCCTCACAGATCCATAGGTATGTCCCTTCTCGGTCTCTCCGTTCTGCCCGTGACCACTTGCTGTCCGTTGTCCGCACTCGTACGGCCAACTCGCGCTTGCAGGACTTCTCACGGGCGGCTCCCTTCCTATGGAATAGCCTGCCTACCGCCATCAGACTCTCCCCTAGTCTTGCATCTTTTAAGAAGTGCCTTAAAACCCATCTCTTTAGGAAAGCTTATGGCCTCCAAGACTAACCCTTACCTCACATACCTTTCTCTTGCCCTCTCCTAAAGGGCAGCCCACCTTATTCGATTGTAAATTCCTGTCCTAATGTGTTTTACACCCCACCTTCTATAGAATGTAAGCTCGTTTGAGCAGGGTCCTCTTCAACCTATTGTTCCTGTAAGTTTATTTGTAATTGTCCTATTTATAGTTAAATCCCCCTCTCATAATATTGTAAAGCGCTACGGAATCTGTTGGCGCTATATAAATGGCAATAATAAATAAATAAATATAGCAAAATCTAACTGTTTTCAAGCCTGAAGCTGTAGCTATGCATGCTGTTAGACTCAGAAAAACAAACAGTCTGCTGACATCATTAAAAGTGGTAGACTGATCCAATCACAATGCTTCCCCATAGGATTGGCTGAGACTGACAAGGAGGCAGATCAAGGGCAGAGCCAGCATGATTCAAACACAGCCCTGGCCAATCAGCATCTCCTCACAGAGATACATTGAATCAATGAATCTCTATGAGGAAAATTCAGTGTCTGCATGCAGAGGGAGGAGATACTGAATGTTTGGATGCATTTTAGACAGCCATGACCCAGGAAGGATCTCTGACAGCTATCTGAGGAGTGGCCAGGGAAGTTATCACTAGGCTGTAATGTAAACACTGCATTTTCTCTGAAAAGACAGTGTTTACAGCAAAAAACCTGAAGGTAATGATTCTGCTCACCAGAACAAATTCAATAAGCTGTAGTTGTTCTGGTGACTATAGTATCCCTCTAAGGGGATTGGTGCACCTATTGTGTGCGCTGCCTAGCAGACAGACAGACGAATGGGCTGATAGACAAACAGACAGATTTCCATTTGCTTATAATTTGGCACAGCAGCGGTTAATTGTCTAGAAAGTTTGTATTTTATTCATAAAACATTTTCACAGTGTAGGATAGATTTAGAAATTATGTCTCACGCTGACCCAAAACTGTCACGAGAAGGTCAAGGGAGGAATGATGCGTTTTATCTGATCTGTTATTTTCATACATATTATTATGTCATGAAAATGATGCTGTAATTTATGATGCAAAGAATGATGTCAGGATCGAAGCTCGCTGCTTTCACAAAAGCTTTTAGCCATTTAATTACTTATGTACCGAAGGTGTAAACAGTAAGCACTAGATCTACAACAAAATTAATATGGAGGTAAATTAAAAGCAAACCACTAAAATGTTAATCTATCTGGAAATTGAGACCTCATCATACTTTTATACTTAACCTACATTGTGAAATACATTTTATATTAAACCTGCATTAACTCATGCAGATAATCTGTCATGACGGGTCATAACTGGTCTTTTGTTGACAAACACCGGAGTCCCGAGAGGGGTCGTGAAAAACCCGGGTCTGGTTTTCATAACCTTTCTATGGCTGTTCCAGATCCCATGTAATACTGAGTGTGAAATAACACCTCCAATTAATACACCATACTTGGAGTTGATTACACAGCAGGGTGTGGGGGTAATGCTTTGGGTTCAGGGATTTAATGCATTGGATGCAGTGGAATTACTACAGCACTGTGTGGGGTAAAACAGCACGTGTGGGGTTAATACAGCAGTTTTGACGAATATAAATATAGGTTTATATAATGCCCTGAATTAATTAATTTGTTTTGTTTCATAATGTGATTTACAGAGCATGTTATGGTTTAGGGTTGGAATGGGGTCTGGGTTATGGTTTTAGGAGGGTCTATAAAATTTACCCTTGGGGTAAAGTCCCTGGTCTTTTTGTCAGCAAGCATCGCCCCTGCTTGCCCGCACTCTATACTGCCCCGCAGAGGGGAAAGGTACACGCATGTTGACAGCATACAGTAGACTGAAACAAAAATATGTTTACGTCTGTAGTTTGAATGATCTGTTTTCTAGTATTTCACAGCTCAAATTGCTTTACAGTTTTGCATTTAGACATTAACCACTTACAATCAGTAGAGGAGATCATAGAGAGGACACTGGAGGCATCATAGATTTTAGGGATGTTGATGGGTTTATTAAAGTTCCAAATGATGAGAGAAGGATGTGATAGAATGAAGGAAGGGAGCCAGATACAGAATGGTTAAAGAACAGGCCAGGATGACCAGGGGGCGACAAAATATAGCAATTCTTAGAGAAGGTTTGGATCGAAGGATAGTGTGAGGTTCAACAGCATGGAAAGACGGGGGGAGACTAGGATCGATAGCCTATCACCACCTCGTTTACATTTAGTGGGTCTGTGTTGTGGGGGAACCCAGCAAGTTATAGTGAGCTAGGAGAAGCACCACATTGGGACTTCCAGGTCTCAGCGAGTGAGTAATTAACACAGAGATCATGAACAGTTGTGGATTTTACTTTGCTGATTGTGTTCTGATTACGGCTAGGTGAAGAATAATGGGGCTCAATAGCCGCTCTGCTCTGTATAAGAAAGTGGAGAAATAGAATTAGATATAAACCAGACAATATATCTGAAAGAAATGTTTGTAGCCAGCTCAGTGTCTTCATTAAATGTTATTGTTTTAAAAAGTTCCACCATTTCTATTTGACAGGTTCTCTTTAAACTGCCCCCAGGTTACCTGTGCTTGATAGACACTCACTGGAGAATCCATTTAATGAGGCTTGTAGGTGGTTGTGCACAGAGTTTATATTTATAAATAGTCACAGTGTGATGGGCCTTCTTCATTCATGCTCCATTGTTCTCAGATTCTGCATCTGTTGCAAGTTACAAAATGTGTTATCGATTGCTAACATAACCGTCCGTCTTCCTGTATGCTGGCTCGTCATGTGCTTTTACAATACTAGCTGACCTTCACCAATATTCAGCATTTAAACTTTCCTGCACTGCGATTGGGTATCCTACTGACTTGACAAGTTTATGAATTTATTCTAAAATAGGGGCAAAATGTGACTTCTTTATTCAGGGTTAAGAGCAGTGGGAGCCCTTGGAAACTTAGTTCCCGTATTGTATTTCCAGAGGGCACCGAGTCCAGACTGGCTAACGACGTCCTAATGATGCTGTGCAGGGCTGTATTTACCACAATGCAAACAAGGCATTTGCCTAGGGCGGCACCTTCAGATGGGCGCCATAAAACGCCACCTCAAGCTCCCAAACAAATGTATTTTTTGCCTCGTGTCCTGCGGTTGTGCTTCTTAGGGCACCTAAAGGGAATCAACACAGTAAAGGAGAAAACTATATTTAAAAGAAGAAAAACTACCACAACAAGAGGACATAGTCTTAAATTAAAGGGACAAAGGTTTAAACATAATATCAGGAAGTATTACTTTACTGAGAGGGTAGTGAATGCATGGAATAGCCTTCCAGCTGAAGTGGTAGAGGTTAACACAGCGAGGGAGATTAAGCATGTGTGGGATAGGCATAAGGCTATCCTAACTATAAGATAAGGCCAGGGACTAATGAAAGTATTTAGAACATTGGGCAGACTAGATGGGCCGAATGGTTCTTATCTGCCGTCACATTCTATGTTTCTATGTTTACTTCAAATAACTGAAGTGGTCATAGTGCTTGAAGTAACCCTTTAATGCTGTTTTCATAATTAGGGTCAAACATAGATTTAATCCTAACCACAGAAATTACAAGCTGTATCGGGAACACACTGCACACTTGTCTGAATTTCCAGCAACATCGGGTTCATTTCAAAAAGAACAGTTCAGACACTAATATTCATGGACACTCACGCAATCCTGATTTTTGTTTAACTAATCCAGGTATATTTTGCTGATTTAACGTAACAATAGTAATCACTACCTTTTCCTTAAAAGGTAATTAATGTCAGGGAGCCATTTACATGGATCCCAGTGATATGCAGTGTGCTGATTGCTTCCAGTAATGACCTTCCTACAAGGTGATAGCAGACACCATCAGAGCCTAAACGGCCCATTTCAGACATGTTTAGTGGGTTTCAGTTAAACACTGAAGATTTTAAAGCAATTTGTATTGAACTTGAAGAAGGCAGGATAACTTTACGATATATCTTTGTTTCCATGTGACCTGTAATTGTTTCTTTACTAAACGCCTTCAGGGTGTTTTTGTTCCTCTAAAATGAAATGTTTATTTATTGGAACTTTCTTTCTTTTTAGTAATATATTGTTCAGTGTGAAAATGAAGAGTAGACTGTGGCATTGAGTGAAGGTACAATTTGGAGTCTCCAATACAATATGAACCATTGGATACACAGAGAGTAGTAAACAGTGAATATATACAGAGAAGATACACTGATCAGCCACAACATTAAAACCACTGACAGGTGAAGTTAATAACATTGATACATCATTACAATGGCACCTGTCAAGGGGTTGGAGATATTAGGCAGCGAGTGAACAGTCGGTTCTCGAATTTCATGTGTTGGAAGTAGGAGTGACTTTGACAAGGGCCAAATAGTGATGGCTAGATGACTGGGTCAGAGCATCTCCAGAACCGCAAGTCTTGTGGGGTGTTTCTTGAATGCAGTGCTTAGTACTTACCTAAAATGGTGCAAGGAAGGACTACCGGTAAACTGGCGTCAGGGTCATGGACGCCCAAGGCTAATTGATGTATGTGGGGAGCAAGGCTAGCCGATCACACAAAAGAGCTAATGTAGCTCAAATTGCTGAAAAACGTAATGCTGGCCATGACAGAACGGTGTCAGAACACACAGTGCATCAGGGTTTGCTACGGATGGGTCTGTATAGCCACAGACCAGTCAGAGTGACCATGATGACCTCTGTCCACTGCCAAAATAGCCTTTAATGGGGACATGAGTGTTAGCACTGCACCATGAAGCAATAGAAGAAGGTTGCCTGGTCTGATAAATCACGTTTTCTTTTGGATCAGGTGGATGTCCAGGTTCCTGTGCATAGTTTACCTGGGGAAGAGAAGGCAGAAGGATGCACTATGGGAAGAAGTCAAGCCCGTAGAGGCAGTGTTATGCTCTGGGCAATGTTCCGGCAGGGGCTTCTTTCAGCAGGATAATGCACACTGCCACACTACAAATTATTGACCAGGAGTGGTTTTAGGAACATAACAAAGAATTCAAAATGTTGCCTTCACCTCCAAATTCCCCAGATCTCAATCAGATTAAACATCTTTGTTGGATGTGCTGGAACAACAAATCCGATCTATGGAGGATCCACATTGCAACTTTCAGGACTTTAAGGATCTGCTGCTAATGTCTGGGTTCCAGATGCCACAGGAGGTCTTGTGTGGTTTATGCTTCGATGGAGCACAAGGGAGACCTACACAATATTGAGCAGGTGGTTTTAATGTTGTGGTTAATAAGTTTATAGTATCTGTGAAAATATTGTAAAACTCATATTCTGAGCTACATTCAGTGATGCACATTGAGTAATATGTAAAAATACATTAACAGTTTCTATTTACAGTTGGACTTGTGCATTCCGTTTTATCTGAATTGCATTTTGTCAGAAGTTAGTCCAATTGGCGGTTTGGCCATATTCTGTATCTCCAAAGTACCAAACTGATGTATAACTAAGCACACTACTGGCGCAGTGCATGCCATTTGCTTTGGGTTTTGGAGTCCCAACTGTGGGGCCAAAAAATAGGAAAAAAAGATGATTGATGAGTAGGGGACAGTCACTAAATGTTGATTTTATTCATAGATCAAGTGAGGAGTGACCAATAGAGAGCAAAATAAGGAGGGACAGTAAAATAATATATATATATTTGCGTATGCCTACCCAGAATCCCTTGCAGTAGTGAGAGCACTGTTAAAGTGAGATTTCTGTGGGAAAAGCAAGTATTCTGGCTCGACTGGTGTGTGTATTTGTGTTTAGCAATGTATTAACTATATCTATATAAATGTTTACAGCTTTTCCTCTTTTTTGCCTCTTTTGGTTACTTTTTCTCACTTGTGCTGTGAACCTAAAGACAGTAAATAAATAATAAACAATATTTATATTATGTATATATTTTGCAGTACACTGATTGGTCCTTTCTTGCGCCCTTTTTTTATGTTTGTATGAATTGTTTTCCTGAATATTATTCATGGACGATATTTGTACGAGCAGAACCATAGACGAGTGCAGGAGGTCCCAAAGTAAATTTCATTTTTGGAAAAAATGGTTCAAAATGTTTCTACTGTGCACAAGTCTATTCGTAATTCCCCACCATCACCATGATGTATGGAATTTGTTGCAAGATATGTAACCTTTCTAAACCTCCCCCCATTTGCTCCTCCATTCCCCTCATTACTACATGCATCAGTATTGAATGATTGTTTGACTGTATTTGCACAAAAAAAACTGAATGAAATAAATAATGTTAAAACTAGTGAGGTTATCTATGAACCATGAAGCGAAACATTAAATTATTCTTCATTACAGAGGTGCCCAGTCTATAGGGGGCTTACTAGCTAGTGACATTATCCTGATCTCTGTTTTAAAGGGTTAAAAGATATGCCACAGAACATTCTATGGGATTCTACTCAGAGCTTTGCATACTGAGCCTCTTTTGTTAAAAATAATTGTGTTATTAATGACTCGCAGGTCACTGTGAGCAGCTAAAGTGAACCGAATTAGGAGCCTGGTCTGAATGAACAATCTCACTGATCAGATGAAGGGCCTTGAGGACTGATGGGCATGTTTTCTAAACAAAGGACAGACAGAATAGAAAAAAAAGAATCCCAGGAATGGAGAATGGAATATCTCAAATCCATTGATTTCTCAAGCCATCATGCCATTGTCACATTTTAAACAGTGATTTTAATGCAATGTGAAATTCAAACTAATGAGTTCACATTTTGCTTCTTTATTAGATTAGAAAAACGGACATGCAGAAAACTGGCGTCTATGAAGCGTTGGGCTATCATGTTAGTGGCCATCTGCAGGGACTTCTTCAGGAAAGATTTTCTTAAAATAATTAATAAAACCTCCAGCACACAGTTACCAGGTCTCCCCAGTCTGGGACGCTAAGGTCGTTAAACTGTTACCGCTAACAAGGATCGCTGTTGAAACGTCATAAAAGGAAGCATGTGAGAACTTGCTGTAAATAACTTCTGGACCCATGCGTTGCCCAGTAGAATTAATGGTATTTCATTCTATACTTTATAGCCTTTTCCTACAAACTTACATTTTATGATCTTTCTGCACATAAGTAGAGTATGGCCTATGAAATCCCCCACTTACAGGAAACATGCCAGACTTGGTGTGACCTTTGGATGGAAGGTGACCAGATTTTTTAGTTTTTTGCGCTGCATGTTTTCATATATAATACTTGTTCTTTATATTACATAGTACGTGTATTTCTTCCACTGAATGAGGATTAAAGGGAGGAGTGAGAGTTGTACTTTCTCACCTTCTTGTGCTTCATCTGAACCATGGTGCAAGCAACAGAGAGCTAGAATTTTAGGAGGAGGTAAGTGGAGCCTGAAATATAAATTTAGTTCTGTATAAGAGCAAGTTTTGTTGTCCTTGTGTAGAAGAGTACCGGAACCATTTTGCCCTTTCATAGCAGAATACAGAAATCTTTTCTCTCGGTATAGCAGGGTACCAGAACATGTTTACTGTGCATAAGTATACTAGCATTGTTTGACATTGTATAGGAAAACAATATTTTTTGCCCTTTTTATAGTCTGTGTGACACAGGGTAGTCCTTGTCATGGATAAAGTATTTTGGATATTACTGCCTCTTTGAACAGGAGTGTTGACTCGTATTTGGGGGGCATGGTGACAGCATCTGTGGACCTGTATGCTGATAGCTTTATTCACTTGGGCCTGTGAGGTCAAAATCATCTATGTAAAGACGGTGTCAGGAACACTCCGATAAACTAATTCTCTCCACAAAAAGAAACAGTCAGAAGAGGGGATATCTGTCTGTGGAGTGTGAAGGAGGTCCCAAGAGACTCAAGTTCAGCTTCGGTGACTGGGTCTGAAGTGCTATAGATTCTGGAAGTGGGAAGGAAACAGACCTGACGGAGATACTCAGTCCAAATATAGGAGGCTGCTACAGTGCTGAATTAAGAAACTATTGGGCCTGGAGCTGGCAATTATGTTGGACCTGATTACAGAATCTTACAGACAGAAAAATATAAAACAGCCATTCCTCCCTACCTCCCGTGTGTCTCATTTCTGGTAGCTGTGTTGCTGGAGGGTGGATGCATTTTAAGGCTACACATACCCTATGTCAGTCATTCTCTTTCATCTCTCAGTCTATCTGCCCATCTTACAAGCCCCACAACTCTCATCTCAAACTTTGAATCCTCTCTCCTCAACACTCACTGTCCACTCCTCTCCTCCCCTACTTACCAGCAGGAAAAGCTCCTGGTCCACAGAGAAAGAGGTGAATGTAGCAATAGTAGCAGAAAGGGAACTTATCACATTGACAAATGAGGATAAGATGATGTTGGGCTGTTAGAAAAAACAAGAGTCTTTACAAAGTGCACAGAGTCATCTTTCACCTTATTATCCTATAGCCAGTCAGTCCACACACGTTGTATTCCTCTGCATCCCTCCTAAGTTCCTATTCTCCATTCATCATAAAACCAGAGCTCGGGAGTAGTAGAATTAAAACTATTAAAAAGTTGGAGAATCTAATAAATTGATTAGTGAATGGAATATGTTGTTGTCTATGGGAAGTCTTTGTGAGGGGACATGTGCGTCCAATTTTTAATGCCTTTAAGTACTGTCTTAATTTGATATGAGGACAGGAACCTGTAGCGTTGGGTTGTTGGATAAGCATGTGATGTTGAATGCCAGTAAGGTACCGTTTTATCGTGTTAAATGATAGTTTAAGGTTAATGTGGCAAAAGGAAGTGAAACCCAATATTGATTCTAACGTGAACATGTCGTGGATGTGGAATTCAGTGATGAATTTCTTGAATATGTGAAAAGCCCTATTGTATGTGTTTCTAGCGTTTACTGAAAGTGCGAGGTGAGAAATGTGACGTGCGTGATCTAACAAAGCTTTTAATCCATTATCATGTCTTGGAAAAGTGGGACTGGAGTTGCCACTCTGGAGGTGGTGGGTAGTGTCGTGAAGTAATCCTGAAAATGAAATTGAGACAAGTGATCAGCACCGGTGTTTGTGTACCCTGGTGTTTACTTAACCAGGCTTCCCCCGCTGCTTGAGTGATAGCTGTAATGGTATGATGGAGTTGAGACTTGGGGTAGCTGAGACGTGAGGTGCAGAGAAGTCTATGATCAGTTACAGTGTGAGGGAAGATTCCCTGTGACAATCCCAATGGGATTGCGCCATGCTGTAAATGGTGTAGATCGGAGAGGCCGAGGTAGAAATCGTTCTGCCATTTCTTGGGCCATGAGTGTAATGCCAGCAGTTGGATGCTGCTGTGATGACTGCAAGTTAAGGCATTCTAGATTCCCCCAAAAGTATATGGCAATACCTGTACGGAAGGCCTTAAAATCGGATATTAGGAAATCAACGAAATGTCTGGAAGGGTGATGAGTTAGAAAGTACTGGAAATGCATAATGTTTACAGACGTGAAATAAGGTTCAGGGTACATTTATTGGGACACATGGTTTTTCATGTGCCCTGAGATATTGAGAACATATCTGCAACAGTCTGCATGCACTGAAACTACATGTGCCAACATGGAAATTGTTGCAAATCTGGGATATGCCAAAGAGAATGAGACGACCCGATTTGTCTCTGGTAGTTCTCTACGTACTACCAGAGGTGCTAGAGCCTGAAACGTGATCGTCCGCTGTGTTGGGACAAAATTGTTGTGTGGGACTAGCAACATCTTCTCCAAGTGAAAGTGTGTTGCCTCTAGCTCGAGTGTTAGGTAGAGAGATATCCTTACCACCTGCTTGATACATACTAAAATGAAGATAGCCATTATTATATGAACACACAGTGTGCTAGTACTGGCTTGCTAGCTAAAGCCACATGGCGAAACAATTAATCCTTTGTTTGGTGACAGGTGAGGCGCTGCTAGTTGCCAAGTGGCTTGAGAGGCTCTATCTATGCAATGGCGCGAGGGGATTTTGTGGCCACCAAACGTAGTGGCAGGATCTTGGCCTCTCGGTGACTGTAATCAGAAAAAAGGGGAAGGGAGTGATGGGTGAGGCCCTCTCTATATACCATGCGAGGCGGCTTTCTCACGAGTGGCCCGATGGGTGTTTGAGGCGCGGTGTTGAGGCGGGGTGTTGGCCTCGCGGGACCACTATATGACAGGCGTAGAAAAGGAAAATACCTATTGGAAACCTATAGTCTCTAATTGCCAGTACGCTAAGGATATACACAGGGGGAAACAGAAAATGTATGTATATACCACATGAGCAGGTGTATGTACAGGTGTATGATTAGATACCCTTACTGGTCGTAAGGGTTATTAATACCTGTATCCCGTACGGGTAAACAATGTATGAAAATTGAATATAGACATTTAAAAGCGTATACCCATATGTGTGTTATGCAAGTTTAATAGAGCAAAGTGCTCCGTCCCAATGTTTATTGTATGCTTGTAATGTCCCTGTTTGAAGGAAATTAACTTGTCGGGAGTGTTATATCATGTGTGACATGGAATACCAACTGTACCCCGAAACATGAGTGTAGTGAACCATGACAGGCAGCTGAATAACCTAATATGTGAAAATACGTAATTGGAAGGACTTATATTTAAGCGTGCAATCATGCCAATATTCTGTATTAGACTCTGGAATCCTGCATAGTGCTTTAAATAGTATGTGCATTCTTGGGTAAATGTATGCGTATTGTCAGTAAATGTAACTAAATGCCTATGTAGGCAGGTATACCGGAATGATTATATCATAGCAAGCATGAGTTGTAAGGAAGTGTTATTGTGTAATTATAATTATAGTGGGAATGTTATGAGGGGAATACCCATATGTCTGAAAACCTGTAGTATACCGTTTGACAGATAGGAGTCAGTATAAAAGTGAAAATGCTGTAGTTAGTTTGTTTGCTTATGAAGTGAAATAAAGTCTGAGAAGCCTGTAGCATACCGATTGACCGGTAGGGGTCAGCATGTAGGCTAAAAAGCTGTGGTTCGTTGGTTTGTACATGAATTGCAATAATGTCTGAGAAGCCTGTAGTACACCGAATGACCGGTAGGGTTCAGTGTGTAGGCGCAAATGCAGTGGTTCATTGGTTTGTACATGAAATGCAATAAAGTCTGAGAAGCCTGTAGTACACTGAATGACCGGTAGGGGTCACTGTGTAGGTGAAAATGCAGTGGTTTATTGGTTTGTACATGAAAAGCAAAAACGTCTAAGAAGCCTGTAGTACACCGAATGATCGATAGGGGTCAGTGTATAGGTGAAAAATTGAGTGGTTTGTTGGTTTGTACATGAAATGAAATGGGTGGGTACTGGTGGGCTAGCTAAATACCAAGCGGTGAAACAATTATGCTTTTGAGCGTGACAGATGAGTCCCTGCTAGTTGCCAAGCGGCTTGAGAGGCGCTATCTATGCGTGGGCCAGAGGGGAAGTTTGAGGCCACCGAACGTTGTGGCGGGGTGTTGGCCTCTCGGTGTCAATTAAAGCATAAGAAAGAATGGGAGTGACAGGTGAGGCCCTCTCTTTGCATTGTTGCGAGGCGGCTAGCTATGATTTGGCCCGAGGGGCGTAGTACCTCCGATTATGAGGATGGGGATGTTGGCCTCGCGGGACCACTAGCCTATGGATTAAGACCAGGAAAGTTTACCTAATTGGGCCACATAACCTAGGACCAGTACCCCTTAAAACATAGAAAGTAATGGGTTCTGGCGTAGTACCTGATATGTGAGTCAGGCCGAGTTGTCAATGAAGAGGTAAACAGTGACTGTAATAGTATCGAGTAGTTGACCTGTGGGCATGCTGATATATAAATTCTGAATATAAGGTAGTAGTTTGGCCAGATCGTAGGCCCTAAAACCAGAACCTACCCAACACTCTGCAGAGGGGATTTAACTGAGAGAAAGGTGACGGCTTCCTTGCTTGTAAAAGCTACCCTCCAATGAATAATAACCTAGAAGAGTAAATTACACACTTAACTAATTTCATATGTATTGTATGCCTTTACATGAATCATAATTAAATTCCAACCAACCTAGATAGAAAATATAATTGATACGGGTGTCATAATTCACAAATCCTAGTACGAATCCCTGGTAAGAAAATCTGATGGGAAAAGGTCAGGAAAATCAGGACACCACTCTAGGTTTAAACATATAGTAGAATTATAAGTGACTGTAATACCGTTTGTGACCAGTTGGGGCAAAATTCCCCTGGAGTACTGGTTGAAATTCGTGCTTATTCGTGAGTAGTTGTAATGAAAATGAATGAACTAGATGGAGTATTGATACATACGAATGGATACATTTAATTGTATTTTGAACCGAAAAGGAAATGTTATGTATATAACCGAATGATAGCGTTCGTTAGTTTAAGTAATATGAAACATATGCGAGTGGCTAAGGGAATTTAGCCGAACGGTGTACTGTATGAAACGAAAAGTACCGAACGCTGGTTGAAACGAACGGGGCTCTGCTGTGTAAAGCTGGGAAGTTTGCAGCGGTTGCTTTATGGCAGGCCTAACTTACGGTTTATTCAGCGGCAAGTAACGAACGGGCTGTGCGGACGCCGGCGACGGGAAGGATAGCCAGGGGAGCACCAGACCAGGAGATCACGAGGAAACAGGTAAGAAAATCCAAAATGGCGGTCTGAACCGGAAGTAAACGTTTCAGACTCGCCAGATAAGGTGGGAGTGGTTTGGCCGCCCTTTTAAAGGGAATTCAAGCCCCTCCCACAACTACAGGCCAAGCCTTCAAATATATATATTAACCAAATCAAATGTCAGTTATTTGGGAAACTGAGTGTCCCTTTAAGATTCCATGTCCAGAATGTTTTGACTAAATATATAATGCCCTAAAGAGGCAAGATGACAGGTGCTTGCATTGATCCTTTTAATTCAATTTATGTACCTTAAATGCTCCATAAATAACTAAGGAGACATATAGAAAACAGGACATGAAGAATGTACTCTTTTCCCATTTAAACTACCATTCATATTAACAATGTCATGTTTTATTTATGGATATGAAGCATTTTGCATCTTTAACACGCTTTTTATTTTCTAGACATAATGGAAAGTCATCAACAATGACACTTAAAGTGCACCTGCAGTCACCTACCTACTGTATTTTTGATTTCCATTCTTTTTAACAATGTAGCGGTGTAAGCAGGGATTCTCGGAATGTTTAATATGTTAGTCCCCTGTTATTAACAATTATTTGTTTGTTAGGTCTGAATAATAACATAAAATGTAATGATCCATGCTGCGGTATTTAGCTGTATTTAGCTCTGTTAGGACACAGAGTGACTGACTCAGAGGGTTATTCACTGGGTCGATATAGTCACAGAGGTTAACAATGTCCACATTTTGGCACTGAAAGGATTTCATCCTGACTCAATGACTAAAACGTGGATTTGAAATGTGGGCTCAGATTAGTATATCTAGCTCTGTATCCACGGGCGTCCGCAGGAATATTTCCAGGGGGGTACATAATTGTAATGACATCCATGCGTGGCCCCTTTCTTACAGGGGAGAGGCATAGTCATTATCACATAAAGCCAGGGTGACGAGATTTTGGAAATAAAAAAACAGGACACCCATTAGGCAAGGAGATAGAGAGATCGGCGTGAAGCTGGAAATAAGGTAAATAGCGTTAAGGGGGAGAGGCAGGATACGTAAATAGTGTTTTCACAACATGTTTGTATTTCTGACACTATAGTGTTCCTTTAAGCAAATTAAAAGAACATTTTGGTTACCATAACAACTTCATCTAAATGAAAATGCTATGATGCCAGGAGGCCCCTGGGCGCTCTCTTTTCTTTAAGGGGTTAAACCTCTCTCAAATAGTTTCCCCCAGCTCCAGATCTCCAGGTTGCTCAGTGGTATTCGGCTTCTGAAACGGAGTGTCAGGAAGTGCAGATTGACGTCAAGCATGGGGGCCGCTGATTGGCTAGAGTGGTCAGCTGATGCTCTAAGCCAGTTGCTAGTTCCCGGTTCATAAAAATGTTTAACTTTTTTATGAATAGGGAGCTACTGATTGGCTTAGAGTGCCAGCTGACCGCTCTAGCCAATCAGCCTCACCCCTCCCCAGCGGCACGCTGTTCTTCCTGTCACTCAGTAAATAAAAGTGAACACATTAACACTGATTTATTTTTACCTGGGGAGATGAGAAGGTTCAAAGTTTCCCTGCCAGGCCCAGGTACCAAAGCCTTATGACGTGGTGTCCAGAATAAAGTGGATTGATCACTTCACTTGTCTTTCCTGCTCCAATCTCATTTTCATTTCCTTCATTTAACACAGTCTTCTTTTTCTTCTAACACTGTCTTCTCTCCTTCTGCTCCGTTACTTTTCTGCTCTTTTCTGCTTCTTTTGCACTCTTCTGCTCCTTCCTCTTTCTGATCCCTTTCTGCTACTTTTGCTTCCTTCTGCTCCTTGCAGACCCTTCCAGCTCCTTCCAGTTCCTTGCTGACCCTTCCTGCTCTATTCTGCGCCTTCTCCAACTTTACCTTTGTGCTCCTCCCATTTTTTTCTTCTCCTTTACCTTTGTGCTGCTTCTGTCCCTTCCTGCTCCTTGCTGACCATTTCTGCTCTTTGCTGACCCTTTCTGTTCCTTTATGCTCCTTCTCCTACTTTACCTTTGCGCTCCTTCTGATTATTTCTGCTCCTTTACCTTTGTGCTTCTTCTGTCCCTTCCTGCTCCGTGCTGCCCCTTTCTGCTCATTGCTGACCCTTCCTGCTCCTTGTTGACCCTTTCTGCTCCTTGCTGACTTTTCCTGCTCCTTGCTGACCCTTTTCACCACCTCGCTGACCCTTTCTGCTCCTTGCTGACCTTTCCTGCTACTTTTCCTACTTAACCTTGCTCCTTCTAATTCTTTTTGCTACTTTACCTTTGTGCTCCTTATGTCCCTTCCTGCTCATTGCTGCCCCTTCCTGTAGGTTTCCCTCCCCCCCCCCCACTTACCTGATCTGTAGGCTGTCTCACCATCCCTCAATTACCTGATCTGTAGGCTGTCTCTGCAGTCTGGGAGTTGCTGGCTGCATGTGCTTCTCCCCTGTGGATTCAGTCAGGAGATAGAAGCGGGGATAAGATATAGCTTCCTATCCTTGCCTCTCTCCATACACCACCTACTGTCCAGCACCGGTATTGCAGTTTATTCTCAATCACACCGGCACAAGTTGAAAAATCCAGGGGGAGGCAAGTGCCCCCTTGCTCCCTCCTGTAGACGCCCATGCCTGGATCATGTACACCCAGACTATTTGACTACTACTACCCAGCTGCCTCCAAGAACAATAAAATGAAGACATCTCAGGTCAGTATGACCCCTTACTAAATACAGTGAGATTTTCTTTCCCCTCCTTTATTCCCCCATCCACCATGTCAGAGGGGGTGGGGGTATCTGTTAAAATTGAGTACTGTAGACATCGGCTGCCCAACTGTTAACTCCTCAGCAGTTAGTGACTGGGCAGCTGGTGCCTTTATACCTAACTCTTTTGCTGCTAGTTGCTAAAAAGGTCCTGTCCTATGGTGATGGGATCAGTATATTACCAGAGAGAAGCAGGCACTAGTCCTAGTAGACCATACAATTGAGGGGCATGCCAATGTAACCCCTCACCCATTGGTAGCGAGTGGGGGCTACAATAAACATACATGGAAGGGCAGTGTCATCTCTTTGAGAAGATTCTGATTGGCGCAGTGTGGTGTTGTGCTGCGCATGCGCAATAGCCTTTCGATGATTTTCTGTGGGAAACCAGTGGATTGGCTAAGATCATCAAATTTGGTGATCTCAGACAAGGAGGCAGAGCAGAGCAGTACCAGCCGTGACTAGTTAGGCGAAGCACTGTAAATAAGGTGAGCAAAACAGCTTTTTAAAGGGGGCTTGGAACCTAAACTGTATTTTTACAACTCTTGCAATTCCTAACACGATAATGTTCCTTTAATGGTCAAAAGTTGAAAGAGGGAAATAAGAAAAATAATTAAAAAAATAATTAAAATGTTAAGGCCAAAGTAACCGGCCTTCATAATTTTTCTCCATATTAAAGATTATGTTGACTCCCATTTTATCGTTTTTTTGTTGTTGTTTTTTTAATTTATTTTATTATGTATAAACATACATTTTAATCAGCCATAAAAGGCAACTAAATCCATCTACTTCCTTCTGATTCAAACATAAAGTGATAAAAAAAAAAAAAAACGCGCGCAGGCAGACTTGTGATTTAACCACTGAAAACATAAAAAGAACACACAATTTAACTTTCTATTTGAAATCCCACAGGAAGGCTGGGTACTGTGAATCCTAACAGCATTATGACGTTTGTGAGCTAAAAGAATAGTCACTGTGTTTAAAGACGGAGAGCTCCATAGAGACTATGTTTGTCACAAATTTATTAGATGAAATTACAAGAATAATTACCCTATTTAGCCGGCGAATCACAAGCGAGATACACAAGCTGGGATTTGAAAATGCTGATTGTTTTTCTCACAGTTCCTTGGGATAAATCATTTACGGCATTGTTAAGAAACATACAAACACAGACTGTGATGGCAGATAAAATCCCATTGCCCCATCTAGTCTGATCATCTCCGTTACTTGCTCTCCAGAATTGCCTAATGCAGTTTTATAGTCTGTTTACTGTGTTAGCCGTCACTGTGTTTAGTTGGACTGTTTAGGCAAAGTGACCAGATGACAACACAGTCAAATTCACATTGTTTTGAGATGACTTGCTCTTTTAAATTGGCCGTGATGCTGATCACCCTTTTCCTCTGCTTTTATTTTTTGATGTCCGGTGAGATCAGGTGGGTGACGCTTCGAGGGGCGATTGGGCACATGGAGAAACCTTTCCAGATAGCCCTGGAATATGTAGCAGAAGAAAAAGGAACAATTGCTGCTGTGGACTCGTTTGCGATTAGAAACTGTACTCAAGGTAAGATCCACCATGCTTTGTTTGTCTACCTGTTGACTGTGTGATTTTACACTGCATGTTCTGTATTTAGGCATAGAGGGGCTTTAAGCATTATTAGGACGGTTATGCTTTACGTAACAGATTAATACAGTGTTACGCCGTTGTGTAAACTATTGTGAAATTGCAATGTTTAAAGGGGCGGTGCAGCTTAACTTGTTAAAGGGACAATGTAGGCAGTATATCCATTTCATCTCATTGAACTGGTTAGAGTTTAAAATACAAATACAGAGTCTAAACGTGTAAACCAAAAGATACCAAGTACGGTAACTCCAAAACACCCGTGTGGTAACCTCTCTACCCACACTGAAATAAAGCAAAACATATACATAAACACAATAGGTGGAGTATCTTGGTTGGAGGTATAAGAAAATGGCAAAAGTACAAATGGGATAACTGTAAGACAAAATAAATACACAAGCACCTAGTGCAATATCATACAGTACATGGATAGTAAAGTGCAGGTTTCTTGATTTGGAACTTACAAAGAGAGAGCCGGAGAATTATGGCTCAGTCTGGACGCCTGTGGGAAAGTTGGAAGGGATCCCACTCCCTTTAAGTGTATTGGTGATGCTTTGTTGGTCCCAGAAAAGGAGGAATGTCCATACAGATAAATAAAGACAATACTTCCTTTTAATAGAGGGATTTCAGCAAATCAAATACAGAAGGAGTATAAAATGAAATAATATAAAAAGCAAGATTCCTTCTTGCAAAAACCACTACAAGTGGCAAAGTTAAAAGTTCCACTGTGGGATATTTAAATAGCAAGACGCGTTTCGCCTATGGATTAGGTTTCCTCAGTTGCTAAAGTTACCTTTCCGTTGGTGGTTTCTTATACCTCTTCCAACTAGTTAGAGTGACTGGAGTCTCCTGGCACTGTCTCCCCTGTTTATGTTAAACCATTTTCAGGCAGCTTGCCACTAAGTAAGGCTCCCTGTCCACCCACAGCCTGGCCATCACTGGAGGTATAACTAAGGCAGAGATACACACACATACCTCCCAAGTGTCCTTATTTAGGAGGAATAGTCTCTATTTTTGGGTGCAAATTCTCCTGTCTTTCTTTTATATTCTAATGTCCCTCTTTTCTAGTAGCTCCATTTTGTTGCTGTGTCTGAATGTATAACCGAGCTCCACGGCAATACTACTCCCAGTAATGTGTCTGAGTGTATAACAGAGCTCCACAGCAATAACACTCCCAGTAATGTGTCTGAGTGTATAACAGAGCTCCACAGTAATAATACTCCCAGTAATGTGTCTGAGTGTATAACAGAGCTCCACGGCAATACTACTCCCAGTAATGTGTCTGAGTGTATAACAGAGCTCCACAGCAATAACACTCCCAGTAATGTGTCTGAGTGTATAACAGAGCTCCACACCAATAATACTCCCAGTAATGTGTCTGAGTGTATAACAGAGCTCCACAGCAATAATACTCCCAGTAATGTGTCTGAGTGTATAACAGAGCTCCACAGCAATAACACTCCCAGTAATGTGTCTGAGTGTATAACAGAGCTCCACATCAATAATACTCCCAGTAATGTGTCTGAGTGTATAACAGAGCTCCACACCAATAATACTCCCAGTAATGTGTCTGAGTGTATAACAGAGCTCCACAGCAATAATACTCCCAGTATTGTGTCTGAGTGTATAACAGAGCTTCACAGTAATAATACTCCCAGTAATGTGTCTGAGTGTATAACAGAGCTCCACAGCAATAATACTCCCAGTAATGTGTCTGAGTGTATAACAGAGCTACACAGCAATAATACTCCCAGTAATGTGTCTGCGTGTATAACAGAGCTCCACAGCAATAATACTCCCAGTAATGTGTCTGAGTGTATAACAGAGCTCCACAGCAATAATACTCCCAGTAATGTGGCTGAGTGTATAACAGAGCTACACAGCAATAACACTCCCAGTAATGTGTCTGAGTGTATAACAGAGCTCCACAGTAATAATACTCCCAGTAATGTGTCTGAGTGTATAACAGAGCTCCACAGCAATAACACTCCCAGTAATGTGTCTGAGTGTATAACAGAGCTCCACAGCATTAACACTCCCAGTAATGTGTCTGAGTGTATAACAGAGCTCCACAGCAATAATACTCCCAGTAATGTGTCTGAGTGTATAACAGAGCTTCACAGCAATAATACTCCCAGTAATGTGTCTGAGTGTATAACAGAGCTCCACAGTAATAATACTCCCAGTAATGTGTCTGAAGTGTATAACAGAGCTCCACAGCAATAACACTCCCAGTAATGTGTCTGAGTGTATAACAGAGCTCCACAGCAATAATACTCCCAGTAATGTGTCTGAGTGTATAACAGAGCTCCACAGCAATAATACTCCCAGTAATGTGTCTGAGTGTATAACAGAGCTCCACAGCAATAATACTCCCAGTAATGTGTCTGAGTGTATAACAGAGCTCCACAGCAATAATACTCCCAGTAATGTGTCTGAGTGTATAACAGAGCTCCACAGCAATAATACTCCCAGTAATGTGTCTGAGTGCATAACAGAGCTCCACAGCAATAATACTCCCAGTAATGTGTCTGAGTATATAACAGAGCTCCACAGCAATAATACTCCCATTAATGTGTCTGAGTGTATAACAGAACTCCACAGTAATATTACTCCCAGTAATGTGTCTGAGTGCATAACAGAGCTCCACAGCAATAATACTCCCAGTAATGTGTCTGAGTATATAACAGAGCTCCACAGCAATAATACTCCCAGTAATGTGTCTGAGTGTATAACAGAGCTCCACAGTAATATTACTCCCAGTAATGTGTCTGAGTATATAACAGAGCTCCACAGCAATACTACTCCCAGTAATGTGAGTGTATAACAGAGCTCCACAGCAATAATACTCCCAGTAATGTGTCTGAGTGTATAACACAGCTCCACAGCAATACTACTCCCAGTAATGTGTCTGAGTGTATAACAGAGCTCCACAGCAATAATACTCCCAGTAATGTCTGAGTGTATAACAGAGCTCCACAGTAATAATACTCCCAGTAATGTCTGAGTGTATAACAGAGCTCCACAGTAATAATACTCCCAGTAATGTCTGAGTGTATAACAGAGCTCCACAGTAATAATACTCCCAGTAATCTCTGAGTGTATAACAGAGCTCCACAGCAATAATACTCCCAGTAATGTGTCTGAGTGTATAACAGAGCTCCACAGAAATAATACTCCCACTAATGTGTCTGAGTGTATAACAGAGCTCCACAGCAATAATACTCCCAGTAATGTGAGTGTATAACAGAGCTCCACAGCAATAGTACTCCCAGTAACGTGTCTGAATGTATAACCGAGCTCCACAGCAATAACACTCCCAGTAATGTGTCTGAGTGTATAACCAAGCTCCACAGCAATAATACTCCCAGTAATGTGTCTGAGTGCATAACAGAGCTCCACAGAAATAATACTCCCACTAATGTGTCTGAGTGTATAACAGAGCTCCACAGCAATAATACTCCCAGTAATGTGAGTGTATAACAGAGCTCCACGGCAATAATACTCTCAGTAATGTGTCTGAATGTATAACCGAGCTCCACAGCAATAACACTCCCAGTAATGTGTCTGAGTGTATAACCAAGCTCCACAGCAATAATACTCCCAGTAATGTGTCTGAGTGCATAACATAGCTACACAGCAATAATACTCCCAGTAATGTCAGAGTGTATAACAGAGCTCCACAGCAATAATACTCCCAGTAATGTGTCTGAGTGTATAACAGAGCTCCACAGCAATAATACTCCCAGTAATGTGTCTGAGTGTATAACAGAGCTCCACAGCAATAATACTCCCAGTAATGTGTCTGAGTGTATAACAGAGCTCCACAGCAATAATACTCCCAGTAATGTGTCTGAGTGTATAACAGAGCTCCACAGCAATAATACTCCCAGTAATGTGTCTGAGTGTATAACAGAGCTCCACAGCAATAATACTCCCAGTAATGTGACTGAGTGTATAACAGAGCTCCACAGCAATAATACTCCCAGTAATGTGACTGAGTGTATAACAGAGCTCCACAGCAATACTACTCCCAGTAATGTGTCTGTGTGTATAACAGAGCTCCACAGAAATAATACTCCCAGTACTTATTGCACTTATTGGCTTAAACATCCCCATATTATACGCTAAGTTCAGTGACTTTGTGTCAATAATTGTTTACACTTTACACAAACTCTCGAACACAAGGTGACAGACTCTCTGATGGGTGATTGAGAGGACTGAGTGTTACTTATTTGTCACATAATAAACTTCTGTGAACTAACTGGTTTCCCAAAGCAGCCTGTAACATTCATAATGGAGCCTACAGAGGTCAATCTAAGCAAGTGGTTATTTCCTGTCAGACAGCTCTGCATAGATAACTCATTAATATTCTATAACACCAGATATCACCTCGAAACTAATGAACTAATTCAAATTAAACATCAGGTTAAATCTCTATCCATGCACAAAATGCAAAAAATAAATAAATACATTTGTCAAATAAATTCATCCCTGAAATTATATTATTAGAAATAACAATGTGACTTTGGAAAGCAAACATACACGTTAAGCTTTATTGAAATTATTGAAAATATATTTAATATAGTGTTGATATTTCTCAGAAACACAGAGCTTTTATTCTCAGCTCTGACGTTTGTTTCTCGGTTAGATAGACGGCTGACATTAATTGGATGTGCCAGTACATGGTAATATTTGATTATTGTCCTGTCCTGCCGTATTAGCTTCCCCTAGGCCACCGATGGCTAATCGCCATCACTCCAGCCGCAGGATTTAACTCCGCAATTGAGAGAAAACAAACAATTCACTGTGGAAATAAAAACTCCCCGATTCAATGAACCCCGCTAGCAGATATTAACGCTCAATAATAATAATGACTTTGTGGTTTCCATCCATGAGATATCTGGGAAAGGGAAGCGTATATCCCAATCCACGCCTGCGGTTAGCGCAATCTCTTGTTAAATAAGCCCGAGGCAACACCAAAACTGTGTGCATCACCCAATGTGGTTACAGTTGCTTTACGCTTTTGATGTCTGTTAAAACCGTTCTTAACAAAACAATTGAAAGGATCCATGACCTTCTTTTACTCTTGAGTCCGAGCGCACCTGAAGCATCATGGGGAACGGATTTTGCCCTGTATACATAAATCCTGCAGACATAATTTGGGGTTTCCCTTCCCTCTGAGCTACTCACCACCTTTATTCAGGTGTAGGATTAAGGAGTTCTCACTTTTCGAACTATGTAATTTGTAGGCAATGTATAAATAATATAAGATTTTACAGTATAATATTCAGTCACCACATTCTCTAGCATTCGAGTCCAGGAGGCTTCCTTCCAAACTCCCAGTGTTTCGTTTTATATCGATGAAGAAAAAGGATTTAATGTACTCCTGTTTCTGCTGCGTGAACAGATAAGGGATGTGACTAATTTACACGGTGCCTGGGCTTATGAGACATTTAAACATTCCAATATAGACGTCAATTACAGCACACTTTCATGGCTGCCACAGGGGGGATGACTAATTTGCAGTAATATAGGGCTCCGGTGACTAGTGAACCAACACATGATTACACATCAGTATAGCTGGAGGAACGGGCATGGTATATCTCCCCTTCTGGTAGAATTCCCCACTAACGTATTGCAGTTCTAAATGTTGCACCGTGTGCTTAATGATACCACAGAATGTGTGCTGTGTACACTGTGGGAGTAACAAACTCTGATCTGTGTGGGTGTAACTAATTTGGTGATGTGTGCATTGTGTAAAATGTCCAGAACTGGAAATGGGTTCAGTAATATATATAATAAAAATCTTTTATAGCCTTACACAGTGCTTGCAAAAATGATCTGTTTAAATTGTTCTCATCAATGTTTGTGTTAGTTAAACACGCACATTATTTGAGGAGCCACAGTGGGGACTGGTCTTAAAAAAACAGGAACGTACCCAAAGCTTATATCATCATAACCATTAAAATTAATCATAACGGCCTTCCTTTAAAGGGATACTCCAAGCACTATAACCACTTAAGTTGTTTGAAGTGGGCATGCTGCTTGGAGTCTGTATGTGCGGTGATTCATTGTTGCACATACAGAGATATCTGAGGTTATTGCAGGAGATGTAAGTCAATTACTGGCAGAATCATTAGCCGGCCCAGAACTAGTTTTGTGCTGGCTAATATTAAATTTGTGCATATCGGTCATTTCTGTCAGTACTCATAACATGGTAGTGAAAAAAGACAAATGGCACCCCTCTCTATGCCGCCCAAGTCCTACCCTTAATTTATCATCATGGACATCCCTCCCCCTCCATGGAGAGGAGTGATGTCACCATGGAGAACTTGACCTCATTGTAGGAACGAAGCTAATTACAATTATTTATATAGTGCCAACTAGTGATGTACCGAACAGTTCGCTGACGAATAGTTCCTGGCGAACATGGAGTGTTCGCGTTCGCCACAGCGGGCGCACATATGCGCGGTTCGATCCGCCCCCTATTCGTCATTATTGAGTAAACTTTGACCCTGTGCCTCACAGTCAGCAGACACATTCCAGCCAATCAGCAGCAGATCATCCCTTCCAGACCCTCCCACCTCCCACCTACATTTTAGATTCATTCTGAAGCTGCATTCTTAGTGAGAGGAGGGAAAGTGTAGCTGCTGCTGATTTGATAGGGAAATGGATAGCTAGGCTAGTGTATTCAGTGTCCACTACAATCCTGAAGGACTCATCTGATCTCTGCTGTAAGGACAGCACCCCAAAAAGCCCTTTTTAGGGCTAGAACGTAAGTCTGCTTTTTTTTTCCCTGTGTAATCTAATTGCAGTTGCCTGCCTGCCAGCTTCTGTGTCAGGCTCACAGTGGATACTGTGCCCACTTGCCCAGTGCTACCACTCATATCTGGTGTCACAATAGCTTGCATTTAAAAACAAAAAAACGTTTTTTCACTGTTATAGATTGAATAGCAGTTAGTTGTCTGCAAGCGGGTGTGTCAGGCCTACAGCGTGTACTCTGCCAACCTCTGCCACTGCACAGTGCCACTCATATCTGGTGTCACAATAGCGTGCATTTAAAAACAAAACATTTTTTTTCACTGTTATAGATTGAATAGCAGTTAGTTGTCTTCAAGCGGGTGTGTCAGGCCTACAGCGTGTACTCTGCCAACCTCTGCCACTGCACAGTGCCACTCATATCTGGTGGCACATTAGATTGCACGCGCAGTGCCCCAAATTTGAAGTAGGAGGACCGACCAAGCATCTTTTTCCATCTCCCGGTTCCTAAAATCGATGCCATATACACGTCCGCTGATAGG
This sequence comes from Pelobates fuscus, assembly GCF_036172605.1. NCBI lineage: Eukaryota > Metazoa > Chordata > Amphibia > Anura > Pelobatidae > Pelobates > Pelobates fuscus. Next base: position 433,569,248 of record NC_086318.1, read on the forward strand.
GCGCCAGCTCGTTATTCTCTTGGGCGCCAGCTCGTTATTCTCTTTTTCACTTCACTAGGGACACTTTACTGCACTATGGGCACTTAGACCCACTCTTTGTCTTGCACAGTGTTATTCCTAGCCAGCATCTGTGATGGGAAATCAGGCAGTCATCTAAACGTTTAGATTGAGCTTTAGCTTAGAACACCCTTGAAGGTGTTTAACCCCTTAAGGACACATGACATGTCTGACACGTCATGATTCCCTTTTATTCCAGAAGTTTGGTCCTTAAGGGGTTAAGGAGATTAGGGCTAGTTTAGAGGATTCTTCTTAGACCTCTCTGAGTCTTTATAGCCCTTCTACCTATCCAGCATTTCTGGAAACTAGCTAAGAGAAAGGGTGGCAGTGTGTCTGTGATACATTTAACTTTATATCACCTTATTGACACTTTTTATGACAGCATCACTCCGGTCTCCATACTCTCTGCCTATACCCATCTATTTAGAGGGAATTTCCTTGCCCCTGGCAATATTATATAATAGGTAATAGTATTACCATTATTACACAATTAGCCACTATAGGAGAATGAGTATAGTATCCCTTTGTTATTTATCAATGATACAATAAAGACTTTTGTCCATTACTCAATTTACTTTAACAAAGGGTACTAACCACGGTATTAGGAAGCATTACTCTGCTTTCCCTTTCTCCCTCTATTATACACCTATGCTCACTAGGATTTGTAGGTATCACTTTATTATAGTTGTCTAACCTTTTCCTATGCCAGTTTTAGATCTCCTTCTTGGGAGATTTTTTCTTTTTTCAGTTTATTAGCATACCTGGGTACAAGCCCTCGGCGGGGCTGGCACCACCACCTGACCACATTTCCTGGTTTCTTCCACTCATACCGCTTTTTCCATCTTCGAAGGGGTTTGGTGAAACAAGGAAATAGTCCTCTACTCGTAACAGGGATTAAACTGATAAGAATAGTACTACTTAACACACCTTATAATAACGCAGAGATAGGCAACGCAGAGAGAGGAGTCTGAAGAAGTGGAGTCAGAGGAGGAAGGTGGCTTTGAGGAGGTGGAAGACCAAACACAGCAGGCGTCCCAGGGGGCTTGTTGTCACCTTTCGGGGACCCTTGGTGGTGTACGTGGCTGGGTGGAGGAAGAGACCTTCAATGACATCAGTGAGGACAAGGAACGGGACATGGCTAGCTTGGTATCCAACCTTGTGCAAATGGGGAGTTTGCGGTTGTGCAAATGGACTGTTTGCGGTTGTTTGTGGTGCGTTAAACGGGGAGTTTGGTCTGTCACTGTGAAGCGGGCGTAACCCTTAGACTACCTGATCGATACAACATCATACAGTAGGTCCCCCCCTTATTATTTTTATGGCCCCCACCCACCGCTCACGAGTGGGGGCGGACGGGAGGACAGTAGGTCCCCCCATTGTGATTTATGGCCCCCACCCACCGCGCAGGGGTGGGGGCCGGGGGGAGGACAGTAGCCCCCCCCCATATCCTTATTTACTGAATATTCCCCTGTATAACAATGTTTGGCATTTAGTGAATATTCCCTATTCTGCTCTGTCAGTGTGTATCAGGGTCTCTGAGGACAGGTGTCAATACATATCTGCCAAGTGACCCTATGTAGGGGGGACAGTCCCTATTCTGCTCTGTGTCAACGTGTATCAGGGTCCCTGAGGACAGGTGTCAATCCATATCTGCCAAGTGACCCTATGTAGGGGGAACAGTCCCTATTCTGCTCTGTGTCAGTGTGTATCAGGGTCTCTGAGGACAGGTGTCAATACATATCTGCCAAGTGACCCTATGTAGGGGGAACAGTCCCTATTCTGCTCTGTGTCAGTGTGTATCAGGGTCCCTGAGGACAGGTGTCAATCCATATCTGCCAAGTGACCCTATGTAGGGGAAACAGTCCCTATTCTGCTCTGTGTCAGTGTGTATCAGGGTCTCTGAGGACAGGTGTCAATCCATATGTCAAGGTGTCAATATGTCATATGTCAGGTGTCAATCCATATCCATTGTGATTTAGGAATGTTGGGTGATTTATGCCCTTTATGGATTAAAACCAAACTCTGCATCAACTGTGTAATTTTCCATGGGAGTTTTGCCATGGACCCCCCTCCGGCATGCCACAGTCCAGGTGTTAGTCCCCTTGAAACAACTTTTCCATCACTATTGTGGCCAGAAAGAGTCCCTCTGGGTTTTAAAATTCGCCTGCCCATTGAAGTCTATGGCGCGACATCACTAGTGCCAACATATTCCGCAGCATTGTACAATAGGTAAACCAGACACACATTTAATCTAAAGGGAAAAGGGACAAATACACAAAGATTTGAATGTACCCGAGGATGGGGGTGTTTGGGAGAAGGGAGCACAGTAGATGGGAGATGGCAGCTGACCAATTCAGGGGAGCAGGGATTTAAGGGGAGAGTTAACATCTCTAAAGCAGTGCATTTTTAGGGATGTTTTGAAGGACAGCAGAGATGGGGGGGTTGGAGGTCTTGCGGGAGCACATTCCATAAGGAGGCCGCCCTGGAGTCCTGTTGGGCTCTGGGTCATGGGTGCAAGAATGGGACATTAACAGGTGTTTGGCAGAGTGAAGAGGCCGGGCTGGACCATATCTTGCCGGCTGGCTATAGTCAAGATTGCTATGTTTTTGCTTTGTAGTGTCACAGTGTAATACACCGACACGAAGAGTTTAGGATAGCAAAGAACAAGACAAGGATATAACGTATTCCTGGGCCTTAGAATGGCCAGACTAAATGTCAGACAGAGATAAAGTGTAATCAGAGATGAGCCGAGGTCAGGGTAACGGAGAGAAAGCGAAAACAAGAACTAGCCAGAGTCAGGTACATGGTAATCAGTCAGACGGGCAAACAAGACAGGAAAGGGTTAAAGATAAACGCAGTGTCAGATAAAGGGCACTGAAACAAAAACCACGATAGGGCAAAGTGGATAGGGCTACAGAAGTTTAAATAGCTTTTAATTTGATTGGCCCCACTTGTGGCTCCCACTGCTTCTTTAAGAGTGTGCTTGTGACGTGAGCACCGCTCCTAGTGTGAGGCGGGTCGCGTGATCGCTCACTACTGTCAGCACACTCGCAGGGCCGGTGCAAAGTAATTTTCCCTCCCTCTCCTGTTTTGCCACTTTTAAGAAATCCAAAGCACTAGGCACTTCTGCAATTTTGTTCGGTCAGGCACTTCCGAAATTTGGCACTTCCTAAATTCGGCAATTCAGCAATTCGGAAATTCGGCAACTGGGCAATTCGGACATTCAAAAGCATTCGAATGTCCGAATTGCCGATATTCGTCCAAATTTAAATTCGTAACAAAACGAATTGCACATGTCTACTAAACGCCTCCCTGGTGAATATAGCAGCCAAATCTTTGGAAGAAGGTAACTTGACAAGAGACACAAATTGAGCCATCTTAAAAAAATCTATCAACGATCATTAGGATGACCATTTTACCATTGGAAGGAGGAAGGACAACAATAAAATCCATGGACAGATTAGACCAAGGTCTCTCGGGTATAGGTAAATGTTGAAATAAGCCACAAGGAACCCTATGGGAGGGCTTCATGCTGGCACAAGTGACACAATCTGTGATGTCCTTGCACATAGAGAGCCACCAAAAGTTCTGTCAAACTCAAATTCAAGTTTTAGAGATACCAGGATGCCCGGCTTTCTTAGTATCATGATAGAGTGACATAGTGTCTTGTCTTTCAGTGAGAGCAACATATAACTTATCAGCAGGTTTTTCATTTGCTGCTTTGTTTTGTTTGGTTTGTATAATTTGTAGGATAGACATGCAGGATAGACAAAGGTGTTATGACAGGAGTATCATCAAATTCTTGTTTATTAGTTGTTTCAAACTGCCTAGACAGAGCATCTGCTTTGGTGTTGCGATCACCAGGCCTATACGTAATTACATAATTGAAGCGTGATAAAAACAGAGACCACCTCGCCTGTCTAGAAGACAACCTCTTAGCTTTGCTTAAATCAGAAAGATTCCTATGATCTGTTAAAATTATAACAGAATCCTTTGAACCCTCCACTCTCTGAGTGCTACGATGATGGCAAGGAGTTCCCTGTTGCCGATATCGTAGTTCCTTTCAGCCTTAGACATTTGCTTGGAATAAAATCCACAAGGATGCAATGGTTTGTCAGGGGACTCTCTTTTGGACAGAACTGCTCCCACTCCCATCTCAACCTCCAGTACAAAAGGCATGCTGAAGAATAGGAGCAGAAGCAAATGCAGTCTTAAGAAAATGAAAGGTATCAAGTGCTTATGGGGTCCAGGCATGTGTATTAACATTCTTTTAGTCAATCTGGTAATGGGTGCAATAATAGAGGAAAAATATTTTGTGAAACATCTGTAATAGTTTGCAAAGGCAATAAATCGCTGGATGGATTTCAAACCATGTGGTAATGGCCAGTCTATAACTGCAGAAAGCTTTTTGGGATCCATACGAAAACCACTAGCAGAAACTAGATAGCCCAGTAATTGCACTTCAGCTTGGTCAAACACACACTTCTCGAGTTTACAGTAGAGGCCGTTGACAAGAAGAGTCTTCAAAATCTGTCTGACATGCATGTGATGAGTACGCAGAGCAGGTGAATATATCAATATGTCGTCCAGGTACACTATTACAAACATTTGTATGTACTCCCTTAAGACATCCTTGATAAAATCCTAAAACACTGCTGGGTATTACAGAGACTAAAGGGCATCACGGTGTACTCATAGTGACCACTCCTGGTGTTAAAGGCAGTCTTCCACTCATGACTCTCTTTAATATGCACTAGATTGTAGGCAACCCGGAGATCTATCTTAGCAAATACTATACCCTATTTAAGTCTATCAAAGAATTGTGTTATCGTTGGAATGGGATAGGCATTTTTATTGTGATTTTGTTTAGACCCCTGTAGTCGATACATGGTCTTAAATCACCCTCTTTGTTAGATATAAAAAAGAAGCCTGCCCCGGCCGAAGGAGAGGATCTCCTGATAAACCCTTTCTGTAATGATTCGTTAATGTATTCCTTCATGACAAGGTTCTATTGGGAAGACAAAGAATACACTTTCCCCTTGGGGGGTAGAGAACTAGGTATTAAATCTATTGTACAATCGTATGGTCTATGGGGTGGTAACTTCATAGCTTCTCTTTCATCAAATACCGCTTTTAAGGACATGTACTGAGGAGGTTTAACAGTAGACAAAGGAGGAGCTGTTGGTATGGTAATAGAAGTCAAAGGAGTAACTTTGGTGATAAAGACTCATGACATTTGGTACTCCATGATTCTACTTGACCTGACTCCCAATTAAGAGTGGGATTGTGTAAAAGCAACTATGAATAACCTAATACGATTTGAGAAGAAGGAGAAGAAATTATCTGGAACTGAATAATTTCGGTATGCAAAACCCTGTAGACATATGCAGGGGTTCTGTTTCGTGAGTAATCACCGGAGAACATTATGGTCTGCCATCTATGGCCTCAATAGCCAAGAGTGTTTCTTCTCCCTTAAGGGTACCTTTGGAATCGATTAAGTTCTCAGCCGCACCGGAGTCAACCAAGGCTAGAACATTCCCTATTTCTATGAAATTGTCGTAACGCAGGGAAACAGGGAAAGCAGTCTATTTAGAGGTGAATGTGTGGACTCTGATGTCACACCCAAGGAGGGTCCCCTATGCAGTCTTAGGTGCGGGAGTTTTCCAGCCGAACGGGACACTCTCTTCGCATGTGGCCTTTTTTGCTACAGTAAAGACCGAGTCCTTCCTCCTATATAGTTTTCTGCATTAGTTAGCTTGGTAACCCCTAGATACATGGGTTCTACCTCTGGCACAGTGGAAATCTCAGAAACATCATCATTAGGCGTAACAGATACAGTAAGGCATCTATTTGTATTACTGGTGTATTGTCTATCACGAATCCTATTGTCTATATCAATGAGGTAGTTAATAAGATCCTCCATGGCTACAAGGAGGCCTCTGACCGCTACCTCATCCAATATAGCATCTGATAAATTTTCCATAAATGCTGTAACAAGCCCGCTGTTTGTCCAATCTACCTGAGAAGCCAAGGTACAAAACTGGATAGCTTAGTCAGCAACCGACGTGGATCCCTTTTTGATTCTCATTAATGCTTTGGCTGCATTTTTAACCCTGATGGAAGTGTCAAAGGTCCTGCGTAAAGCTGTAAGGAAACTTTGGAAATCATGAACCAGAGGACCGTTAGCCTCCCATATGGGATTAGCCACTCAAGTACCTTATCAGTGAGCTGATGCTGAGTATCCCCTATCCTTTCGGCAGGGAAGGATAGGGGATACATCTCAAAATGGAATTCCACTTGAGTGAGAAAACCCCTACAAGTCTTAGCATCTCCTCCATACCTAGGAGGAGCAGTCAGGTATGCTGACGCATTACTCAGGTTTGATGACTCTGGAATGGGAGGTACGGGTTGAGATCGTACGGATACCTGTGTTTCAGGGACCAAATAAGCGGTTCTGGACAAAAGTGTCTGAAGCTCCTGGGTCATCTGCCCACTGAAGTTGGGTGACAACTTGTCCGGCCGGCCTCTTAATGACAGCACCATGCAAGGAGTGCTGTTAAAGCACCTTCTGCATGGTCTTAGTGCTGGATGCATAGTACAAGCATGTATAATTATGACTTGCACTGTGCTGCCTGGGGACAGTTCCCTGATGTGGGATACCAGGTAACTACAACTGGACGGTGGGACAGGACCCCAAAATCTTGACTTTCTGCCAAATACAGGACTGCTGGGAGGCAAGATATTGAAACACTGTGTTTCATTGCAGTAACCCATTAATTAGTTTTTTACTTTATACCTGATTATGTCATTTGTGTTCACATCCCAGGTACAAGCAGATGTATTTTACTAATATTTTTTTTTTTAAAAGCACCAAATCAAAACCCCCCAAAAAATTGAAAATGAGAAACCTTTCCTTTCTTCCTGCTGTAAAAAAGCAATACTCACAAACCGTTTGTCTGCTGTAATTCTATGTTTTTTTCCAATCCATCTTCACTGCCGCATGTTTTCATTATTATTAAATATTTTTCATTAAGGAAATGTAACGGACTCTTTAATAATAAGTGCCGAGCACAAAATGCTCTCACAGTAACATGCTTAAATAGAAATCAATATTCCTTCTTAGAATGCATTTTATTCCTACTCCCTGCGGCGAGAATCACAGCCTCTCTCGAACGTCTTTTGCATGTTTTCTATGGACCAGTAACTTATTATGTTTCAATGTGTTTTTTTCAAAATGCTGAGAGTGCTGAGAGTCATGATACTGCCTGGTACTATTACTCTCTAAGGCAAGGACTTCCTATTAGACACAGTAGGAACCTGGCTGCAGACAGTGGCCTGACAGAGATGCCGACTCTGCTTTTTAAAATTAGCTTCTCTACCAGCTGCCCCGGTGCCTGAATCAAGGCAGCCATGTCTGTGCGGTAATCATTGTGTTTAGTCTGAGAAGCAGTGGTTTTTGTATGGCCCTAAAATGTCACACTTAACACAGCGATCCGAGGTGAGAGGACTGGGGCCAGATTGTTCACCTTGTAAGCATGGTAAGTACATAGACAATGCTACTCTCACTACTACGCACACACATTGCTACTCTCACTATTACGCACACACACTGCTACTCTCACTACTACGCACACACACTGCTGCTCTCACTACTACGCACACACACTGCTGCTCTCACTACTACGCACACACACTGCTACTCTCACTACTACGCACACACACTGCTGCTCTCACTACTACGCACACATTGCTACTCTCACTATTACGCGCACACATAGCTACTCTCACTATTACGTACACACATAGCTACTCTCACTACTATGCACACACACACACTGCTACTCTCACTACTACGCACACACACTGCTACTCTCACTACTACGCACACACACTGCTACTCTCACTATTACGCACACACACTGCTGCTCTCACTACTACGCACACACACTGCTGCTCTCACTACTACGCACACACACTGCTACTCTCACTACTATGCACACACTGCTGCTACTCTCACTACTATGCACACACACACACTGCTACTCTCACTACTATGCACACACACTGCTACTCTCACTACTACGCACACACACTGCTGCTCTCACTACTACGCACACACTGCTGCTCTCACTACTATGCACACACACACACTGCTACTCTCACTACAAAGCACACACACACACTGCTACTCTCACTACAAAGCACACACACACACATTGCTACTCTCACTACTACGCACACATTGCTACTCTCACTATTACGCGCACACATAGCTACTCTCACTATTACGCGCACACATAGCTACTCTCACTATTACGTACACACATAGCTACTCTCACTACTATGCACACACTGCTACTCTCACTACTACGCACACACACTGCTACTCTCACTACAAAGCACACACACACTGCTACTCTCACTACTACGCACACACACACTGCTACTCTCACTACTATGCACACACACTGCTACTCTCACTACTATGCACACACTGCTACTCTCACTACTATGCACACACATTGCTGTACAGACCTGCACACTATTATTCTCACTGCTACTCACACACATTGTTACATTCACTACTATCAAAACACACACTACTACACTTATAAACACTACTACTTATGCTGCTAGCTCTTACACACACACTGCAACGCTCACTGCTACACAATGACACACACTCAAACACAGTATGCGCACACTGCTATTTACACACAATGACAAAAACTCAGACACAGTATGCGCACACTGCTATATACACACACAATGACAAAACACTCAGACACAGTATGCGCACACTACTATATACACACAATGACACACACTCAGACACAGTATACGCACACTGCTATATACACATAATGACAAAACACTCAGACACAGTATGCGCACACTGCTATATACACATAATGACAAAACACTCAGACACAGTATGCACACACTGCTATATACACACAATGACAAACACTCAGACACAGTATGCGCACACTGCTATATACACACAATGACAAACACTCAGACACAGTATGCGCACACTGCTATATACACATAATGACAAAACACTCAGACACTGTATGCACACACTGCTATTTACACACAATGACACACACTCAGACACAGTATGCGCACACTGCTATATACACACAATGACAAAACACTCAGACACAGTATGCACACACTGCTATATATATACACACAATGTCAAACACTCAGACACAGTGTACGCACACTGCTATATATATACACAATGACAAACACTCAGACACAGTATACACACACTGCTATATATATGCACAATGGCAAACACTCAGACACAGTATGCACACACTGCTATATATATACACACAATGACAAACACTCAGACACAGTATGCGCACACTGCTATATACACACAATGACAAACACTCAGACACAGTATGCGCACACTGCTATATACACACAATGACAAACACTCAGACACAGTATGCGCACACTGCTATATACACACAATGACAAGCACTCAGACACAGTATGCGCACACTGCTATATATATACACAATGACAAACACTCAGACACAGTATGCGCACACTGCTATATACACACAATGACACACACTCAAACACAGTATGCGCACACTGCTATTTACACACAATGACAAAAACTCAGACACAGTATGCGCACACTGCTATATACACACACAATGACAAAACACTCAGACACAGTATGCGCACACTGCTATATACACACAATGACAAACACTCAGACATAGTATGCACACACTGCTATATCCACACAATGACAAAACACTCAGACACCATATGCGCACACTGCTATACACACTGCTATACACAAAAGACAGTGTGCACACACTGCTGCACATACACATTGCTATACACACCGTCAGACATTGTAGACAAGTAGTTTGTTAGTGATTTGGGGAATTTTCCCATTCTAGTTTTTTTACCTCTTAAATAACGCTGTGAGATGTTACGTAATATCAGCTGACGTAGTGCCATGATGTTATGCATATACATTTATACAAATTAGCATGGACGGTATTTCTGTCCAAAACGGATAACAACCCTATGCTACCCACATACATATAGCTCTGCACCTACAGCTACCCACACGCAGTGCTACACTTACTTCTACTCACATTGCTCACAAACAGACATATGCACACACACAAACATGCACACATACACACACACAGACACAAACGTTATATATAATCATAACAACATAATTAAACGTAACTGCTGGCTGTAGACCCATAGACAGGTATCTTACACCCCAAATTACCAGGAACCCCCTCTCCCACTGGTGTAGCTTCCGGTACCGTTAATCCACGTTAATCTTAATGTTTTGAATTCATATTATTTTGCCAGGACATATGATCTATAATTCTGGGGGTAAAACTGGTCTTTTTATACAAATCCTCATGCAAATCCAATCACTGTAAAGTAAGGATTTGAAACCATAAAAGGTCTGCTAGTGCTGAACCATTGAAATGTCCAAAAACAATCCCATTTTAATGTGTTATTTAGAGTTTAATTATAATATTTTGTAACTCAGGATTCCGTTATCAAACAGCTTACATGGAACTGTAGGCTGAATGCATTATAACTGTCTTACATCAATAATTTACGCAACTTTTATTTCTGAAAACTAAGATTAAAGTGCATAAATAAAGGACAAATTATAATCTGATTCACACTTAGTTTAATTAATGGTAAATGGGAAAAGTCCTGATGCCGTTAAAGATAATAATAAGTTTTAATAGCCAAGAATTAATGCTCTTCATTAATGTAGTTAAAGCTGGAATGCAAGCTAATTACATCTACACAAAATGTTCATTTGTGCTATTAAATTACGCCACTGTTTAGAAACAACTAGAAATGACTGGCTAATTGCTTTGACAGAATAAAAGCAAATTGTCCTACTGGGGACACTTAACACAATGAATGAGGAATATGAAAGGTAGGTCCATGTAGTGCAGATATCCACAAGTCTTTTTTTTTGTTTGTTTTGTTTTATCTATGATTAACATCTGCTTGATCAATCACTCCCGACAAGGCAACTCACTGCACAAAGTCTCATATTTGTTAATATTTCAAGGATTCCCAATGTGTTAAAGTCATAAGCTATTTATTAAATGAACACTAGTGCGTTAGGAGCAAAAACATGTATTCCTAAGGTTATAGTGTTCTCCTTACTATTTAGATTATCGGGATCCCCTGCAAGGATTAAACAAAAAGCAAATTGACTTACCTTATATCCCGCAGTGAGCTAGTCCCATACAGCCGCCATGTCTCCACAGTTGAGATTATCAATCTAGATGACCACAGCCAATGCATTGCTGCCCCATAGGAAAGCATTGGTAGGCTAGTGCACATGCGTGGTAAATTGCTGCAGTGACCCAATCATCATCTTCTCATAGAGATGCGTTGAGCCACTGCATCTCAATAGGGAGCCTTCAGTGTCTCCATGAAGGGCATGTAGATGCTGCATGTAGGTCCTACTAAGATTGCAGGACCTTGTTCAGGAAGTCCCTTTAGTGACTGTCTGAGTGACACCTGCTAGAGGTGGGCTTAAGCATTAGTGTAAACAGTGTAAACACTGTCTTTCTTTCATACATTGCTGACAGTCTATATGCCCCACAACCACTACATTAAGTTGAACTGGTTGTGGTGACTATAGGGTCCCTTAAATAGAACATGATCAATCTTACCCTCTAACTGTACTAGGCGTACAGTACCCATAACTCGCAGTACCCGTAAATCAGCAATAGGGAATATAGCTCAACAATATCTAGAGATCCAGTGGTGGACTTCTTGCCTTAATAGAACAGCTGACCAAGGCATTATGGAAAATGTATTCCAAAAAACACTGGAAAATTAAGGTTAGGCAATTCTACTTGAGTACAATACAAATGGCAGACTATTTAACCACAAAAGGCCCATCTAGCTTGCTTCTATTATGTATGTCCTACATTGTTTCCTACAGAAATGTCTCATAGTGCTAAATCCAAATATGTTGTAAACGCCAGGAAATCCCTGTTATTTTGCCATAATGCTCAACATCGGTGGTCATTTCTGGTACTCTGGGAGAGCTGTCACAGTCTGTATTGAGAGCAGATATTTCAGTCAGATAATATGTTGTATTTGGGATCTGGAGAGCAGGGATGGTCTGCATTCTGGTGGGAGACGTCATTTAGGTAGTTGTGTCCATTCTGGGTGTCACTTGCAGCTTACAATTGGTTGTTGACCTACATACACCATTCGCTGGCTCCATCCTAAATTTCTAGATGACTTTAGGCAAAGTATATTTTGTCTGTGGCCACCAGACATGTGCACAGCAACAACGTTTGGTTCCACTGATGCATTTTTTCCAAAAATAACATTTTTGGAATTTTGAATTTTGACCATATGTCCGATCGGCTAGACAGAATTTCGATACTGCAAAACTGATTTGGGGAATGAATCGGACAAATCAGAAGGGCGCAAAAATGGGCCAACCAATGTCCTGTTATAAATGCTATGTATCTATTTCCCAGTACACTGAGAGGAGCATTATCCCACTGTTTGGTTCACAGATCAAGGTGCAAAAAATATATATATACTTTAGAATTTCATATTTCTTATATTTAAAAAAGCAGAACTTGACAGGATAGAGCCGTTGCCGTGGATTTAAAGTGATGTATTCTAAGAAGACTACATCATAATGATTGATGCAGTCAGATATGGAGAAGATGTGATTTTACATTTTGGGGTCAAAAGATTGTGTGAGTGGTGACCTTTGTGAAGTAAAAAAAGATCTGGGGCAACTCAACTCCTGCTTGAATGCTAAAAGGACATTGTTACAATGTGTCACATTGGGAATTTAAATATATGACTGATGGAATGTGCAGAATGAAAGGATTGATTTTGGATTATTTAACCATAATATCTGGATTTCCTTTGATCTGGATTTATGCAAAAAACTATTTATGAACATCTCCGAAGAGAACATATGTCTTGGCTGAGTTAAATTATTTATAAACTGTAAATAAATTAAAATAAAATAAAAAGGCCACTTAATTATGCCAAAGCCATAGAAATCAGCATGATTTAATCTAAACACGATACTACATAGTAGATATATCTAGTGAAGTAGATGTAAAAATGTATTAATCTACATGATGTAGATGGATTCAATGTAAGAAAAAGGTTCATAAATAATTCTTATAGGACTAGTTACAATGCTATGCAAATGTCCCGTGTGTGCCAATGCATACAGTTTTAGGGAGTAAGCTCCCTGAACTACCGTAATTTCAAGAATAAGAGATTATTTGGATTCAGCAGCTGTAAAAGTATTAGAACAATATAATGTCAGGTTTAATAAATCTCATCAGATAGGACAGGGTAGGAAAAGAGAGAGGTGATATTGCTCTTTTGTTAAATTACTTTTGTAGAATTTAATGCAATAAGCACACAGACATTTTGATAAATAGGATAAAAAATAAGTCAATTTCTTCACCAATACATTGTAGTTTTGTTTATACATTGTAGATTTTTAAATATAGTATGAAGTTTACCGGTGACTTGTAATAAATATTTTATGTCTATATTTAGTTGGACATACAAAAGTATGTGTTTCGAGCTGAGTTCAGCATAAAAGGACATTCTAACCACCAAAAACTGTTGCATACTGATGTATATATAATGTAGCAGATGCTGTCCCTTAGCTCAGAAAATGTAACACACTGCAGTTTTAAAAAAAAAAAAAGTAAAAATGTTTATGTTTATGTCAAAAAGAAAAAAAAAGACTCCACCACTCTGCTTCAATGGTGGTTTATTCACCCATCCAGCAGAGTAGGCAAGGTTTTGACACTAAATATGATTCTTATTTACTTTTTAACTACCGTAATAGTGATCTTGTGGAACAAAGGTTGGACTCTCGGCACATGTACCAAAAATTGGATTTCCCTTTGTGTGCCCCCAAACCTATTGAGTTTATGTACATTTACCCAAAACACACACTTCTAGAGGCACTTCCTCCTTAAAACCTTCAAATTTTAAAACGTCATTACGTTCGGCATCATCACGCACAGCATAATGACACCAAACAGAGATATTACGTCTCTCAGAGGATTCAAAGCTTCTATAATGAAAAATGTGTGATTGGAGGATAGTGGCGATTGTCGCACACATGTGCCATAGGTCCACAGTGGTTTAACATGAAAAGCAGCTAATTGGATCAGAGACCATCAAGCTTAACGCTCTCACCATGTTTTTAATGTGTTGGGGTTTACTTTAAACTTTTTTTTTTTTATGTGAACAAAGAGAGCAACTAGTAAGGAACACATTTAACTTAAAAATTATTAGATTTATTTATTTTATTATTTTTATAACAAATAATTTTGAACGTTCATATTAAGTATATTGATCTGCAAGGGTAAAAGTAATTAAGCCAAATCCATTGAGATCAGATTGTTCCTTCAGACTTTGATTTAATAGCGTTGATCAAGGGTATTTTTTCTTTTCACTTTATTTTAAGCAGTTCTTTAATACTTCCTAGATGAAGTATTTTACTGCTTTTTGAGTCATTTTTTTTTAATATCCCAGTGAGGAAGTTTGTGAACATTGATTTTCTTGTTGGATTTTTATTTATCTGTCAGAAAGTAATTAGGTCTCAGAAAATGTATACATCGTAAATCATTATATTTTATGTTGTTTTGTATTGAAATTCAGGATACGGTGAAGTGATTCTTTATCTACCACTTTTCCAGTCGCCATCACGGCATTTGTTATAAATAAGAAAAAGTAACAAAATGTATTTTTGAAGTTATTTTTATTTATTATTTTAGAGGACACGTAGTAATATATTGAATAGTGATGTCCCGAATGGTTCGCTGGCGAATAGTTCCTGGCGAACATAGCTTGTTCGCGTTCGCCTTGGATGGCGAACATATGCGATGTTCGGTCCGCCCCCTATTCGTCATCATTGAGTAAACTTTGACCCTGTACCTCACAGTCAGCAGACACATTCCAGCCAATCAGCAGCAGACCCTCCCTCCCAGACCCTCCCACCTCCTAGACAGCATACAATTTAGATTAATTCTGCATTCTTTTTTTGTATTTTTTTCTATTTGTGTTTATTATACATTACCCTTCATAGCCAGTAACCTGTGTTTATTATACATTATCCTCCCATAGCCAATAACCTGTGTTTATTATACATTATCTGCCCATAGCCAGTAACCTGTGTTTATTAAACATTATCCCCCTATAGCCAGTAACCTGTGTTTATTATACATTATCCCCCATAGCCAATAACCTGTGTTTATTATACATTATCCTCCCATAGCCAGTAACCTGTGTTTATTATACATTATCCTCCCATAGCCAATAACCTGTGTTTATTATACATTATCTGCCCATAGCTAGTAACCTGTGTTTATTATACATTATCCTCCCATAGCCAATAACCTGTGTTTATTATACATTATCTGCCCATAGCCAGTAACCTGTGTTTATTATACATTATCCTCCCATAGCCAGTAACCTGTGTTTATTATACATTATCCTCCCATAGCCAATAACCTGTGTTTATTATACATTATCTGCCCATAGCTAGTAACCTGTGTTTATTATACATTATCCTCCCATAGCCAATAACCTGTGTTTATTAAACATTATCCCCCCATAGCCAGTAACCTGTGTTTATTATACATTATCCCCCATAGCCAGTAACCTGTGTTTATTATACATTATCCTCCCATAGCCAGTAACCTGTGTTTATTATACATTATCCTCCCCATAGCCAGTAACCTGTGTTTATTATACATTATCCCCCATAGTCATTTATCGTTGGACCTAGGCAGCATGATGTCTTAGGCCGGCCCAGAGAGTGAGTGAGTGAGTGAGTGAATAATATAATATATATGTTCAGAAACATATTAGTAATTAGTGATGTCCCGAACTGTTCGCTGGCGAATAGTTCCTGGCGAACATCGCTTGTTCGCGTTCGCCACGGATGGCGAACACATGCGCTGTTCGGTCCGCCCCCTATTTGTCATCATTGAGTAAACTTTGACCCTGTTCGCCATTTGCGAACGGAAAATGTTATGTTCGCAAAATCGCTAATATTGAATTAATACAACATGCATTTTGGCTCAGCTTTTACATGCCCTTTTAATGCAATAGAATTTAATGTCAGTTATAATTGTATGCTACACCAATATTTTGTTAAGTTATCACTTTATACAGGACATAATTGATCACTCAAAGTATAAGTGTCAGGTTTATTAAAAGTGTAGGATGTAGACATGTGCACCAGTGAAATGTTTGTTTCGTACAAATTATTTCGTACTAAATAAAAATTTAATTCGGCAATCCTGAATTTCGTCATCAAACCATTAGTTTTCAAACACAATTCATTAAAAAAGAATTTGTTTTCGTCCATTAGCACAAAAACAGCACTACGCATGCGCCCCCCCCCCCAAAAAAAAAGCAGAGCTACCAGTTCCCTCCTTGTAATAAATAAATAACTATTCCTACCCCCCATCTATTAAAACCTATGGGGGTCACTATGACCCCCATATAAATGAAAGGGAGGTTAAATCCTCCCGCATGCCCCTAGGGGCATGTCCCTAAACAAATGTTGACTAAATGTAGCATGTCGCCTAAACAAATTTCAAACTACTAGTGACTGGGCAGCTATTTCTGCCCAGTCACGTGTGCAATAAGGGGGGGCCTGGCACCGGTTAAATCCTGCTGCATGCCCCTACCTGTGTCAGGTCCCCCCCTGTAGTAGGGGCATGTTGCCAGTGGCTGCTCGCTGTCATTTAAAACTACTAGTGACTAGGCAGCTATGCTGCCCAGTCGCTAATGCAATAAGGGGGGACCTGGCTCATGGGTAGGGACCTGGGGGGGACAGTAGGTCCCCCCCCCCATTATTTATTTAATTAGGGTCCCCACCCTCCGGTAATGGGTGGGGATCTGGGGGGGACATTAGGGACCTGGGGGGGACATTTATTTAGGGTCCCCACCTGCTGCTCATGGGTGGGGACATGGGTGGGGGCCAGGGGGGACTATAGGTTCCCCACCCGCGGGTCACGGGTGAGGGTGCGGGTGGGCACTATGTTCCCCCCATTTGAGGTGGGTTTTTATAGAATAACACTTCTTCTGTACACAGGGAAAACAAAATTGTCAACAAATGTCTTGGGGGAGAGATTTCACTATAAATTATTTTGACCTGTGGTTTTACCACGATGATGGTGGCTCGCTGTCAGGAAAACATAAAGAAAACCAGCTTGGAGATTAAGTGTGGCTGATTTGGCTGCTGCATTACATCTCAGACGCAGTCATCCCATAACTTTAAAAACGCAGCCCAAATGCACTCTAGGAGCGGTGGGAGCCAATTTGGGTGACAAGAAAATAATCGGTATTCCTAATGCTATAGTGCCCTAGTCACTGTTTAGGTAACTGAGCCTCCACAGCCAGGGGTAAATTTTATGTATTTTTTCTCCCTCACAGAACCGATGATCTCAGCCAATACAATGTTTGGCACTGGGAGGCTAGTGTGCATGCACAGCAAAACACCACGTAGGCCTCTAATGGCTGTCAGTATGCTAATCACTAGAACCAGGTTAACCCTGCAATGAAAACATTGCCATTCCTGCAGAATGGAAACCAAAAATAGATATAACGCCACTGCTAGCGCTCAAAATTCACAATTATGTATTTGCAATGTGTGAAAAATAAAATTAAATATAGAAATAAACAACTCTTTATCTAAGCTTGCTGCTTCCATCATAGCACACTGTCAGACATTGTTCTACACTTTGCACCTGAAGATTATGAATTCTTACAGAATCATACATTTATAGATTTTATAGAATTGAAAATAGAAATTACAACAAACACAAGCATATAGAAACTTGGACATAAACACAGACAATAGCATTCTGACCGTGCCAAACTTTCTCCAAAATCTGCTCAGCCTGGGGCAGCGGGGGGCAGCGGGGGCCAGTGTGTGTGAAAATTGTGATGTTATCCAAATCCCACTGGTTTGTAGGTTTGTTTGTCTAAACTGCAGTAGGTGCAATTATTGCAGAAATTAAGCCAGTGGTCGCCATACAGATCAACCGCGAGAGCCTAGTGGGATCCCCACTGATTTATTTAAGTATACACTATTTTACCAAGAAGGATTCATTGAGATTTATCTCATTTTCAGGTATGTCCCTGGACCCATTAACATTGCATTGGTACAATAAGGTGCAATATAATATTATTTAACTACTAATACAGTATATGGGATTCTTTGTTAAACTAATTTGCATATGCCCACCCAGAATCCTTTGTGGTAGTAACATCACTGCAAATGTGTGATTTATGTGGGTAAAGCAAGTCTTATGACTTGACGTTAATGGTAAATTTTCAAGCTGGACAGAGGTGGCAAGTGGTGTCCCTCAGGGGTCTGTTCTGGGACCCCTTCTATTTAACATGTTTATAAATGATCTTGAAGACAGCATTGAAAGTCATGTTTCAGTGTTTGCAGATGACACAAAACTTTGTAAAATAATACAATGTGAGCAAGATATTACTTTGCTGCAGAGGGATTTAGATAGAATGGGGGACTGGGCACTCAAATGGCAGATGAAATTTAATGTTGAAAAATGCAAAGTTATGCACTTCGGCGTAAAGAATACACAAGCAACGTATACCCTAAATGGAAGCGAATTAGGGATAACAACACACGAAAAGGACTTGGGAATTGTTATAGACAACAAACTATGCAACAATGTGCAATGTCAATCAGCAGTGGCCAAGGCCAGTAGGGTATTGTCATGCATGAAAAAGGGCATTCATTCTCGGGACGAGAATATCATTTTGCCTCTTTATCAATCACTGGTAAGACCACACATTGAATATGCTGTGCAATTTTGGGCACCTGTTCTAAAGAAGGATATTATGGCACTAGAAAAAGTGCAGAGATGGTCTACAAAATTAATAAAAGGAATGGAACATATCAGCTATGAAGAAAGGTTAACAAATTTAAACCTATTTAGTTTAGAAAAACGTCGCCTGAGAGGGCATATGATAACATTATACAAATATATTCGAGGCCAATACAAACCATTGTGTGGAAATCTATTCACAAACCGGACTTGACATAGGACACGAGGCCATGCGTTTAGACTGGAAGAAAGAAGATTTCGTCTAAGGCAAAGGAAAGGTTTTTTTACTGTAAGAACAATCAGGATGTGGAATTCTCTGCCGGAAGAAGTGGTTTTATCAGAGTCCATACAGATGTTCAAACAGCTACTAGATGCATACTTGCAAAAACAGAATATTCAAGGATATAATCTTTCAATGTAGGGTAATAACTGCTTGATCCAAGGATAAATCTGACTGCCATTCTGGGGTCAAGAAGGAATTTTTTTCCTAGCTTGTTGCAAAATTGGAAGTGCTTCAAACTGGGTTTTTTTTTTGTTTTTTTTTTTTATATGCCTTCTTTTGGATCAACAGCAAAAAACATATGTGAGGAAGGCTGAACTTGATGGACGCAAGTCTCTTTTCAGCTATGTAACTATGTAACTATGTAACTATGTAACTATGTAACTATGTGACTTGTGTACAGATTTTTGTTTAACATTGTATTAACTATCCACAGACTTCAGGTGGAAGGGGTTTTCAAGCACAATCTTTTCCCCACCATAACATTTTTGGTTTTTGCTTCCCAAGCAATACCAAGTCTCAATAGAAAACCAGTAACCAACCTCATGCTGATGATTTGCATTAACAATGAAACAGCTGTCCATGAGTGGCTCACTGGCTTTGCACCTTTTCCCAAGTTGTGTTTCAAAGCTGTTGTATACAGCAAACACAGACTAACAGGAATCCATGATTAAAATGGAATGAGGCACAAATGTGATTCTTTGTGAAACTAATTTGCATATGCCCACCCAGAATCCTTTGCGGTAGTAACATCACTGCAGATTTGTGATTTCTGTGGGAAAAGCAAGTCTTATGGCATGACTGGTGAGTAGATTTTTGTTTAACATTGTATTAACTATATATATAAATCAATTTAACACAGAACAGATAAGAAATATAGTCAACCATGATGACATGATGATAAGCATGATTATTCTGTATATTGCCATAGATCTCTTAAAAGATTTTAGATTGAATGAAGATTTGACTGTGTCCCTGAGGTTATTCCATAATTGCGGTGCTCTGTAGGAAAATGATGATCGAGATTTTTGTATTGCGGTATGCAAAATATCGTGCTAGTACTGGATCGGAGGTTATAGAAGGTGGAAACAGCCGGGGAGAGCATTCTACTCAGGTAGGGTGGGAGCTTCCCAGAAATGCTCTTAAACACAAGGCTGGAAAGATGAAGAGTGCGTCGGGATTCCAGCGACAGACAGTTTAGTTCTTTTAACATATCACAATGGTGGGTCATGTAATTACATTGTAGCACAAAGCGGCAGAATGAATTATACAATGTAGTTTATAAAGGTGGGTTTGCGGTGTAGGTCATATTCAATGACCGACATTAGCATTGGTTACATTGTTTCCTTACTGTGGGGTTTAGACAGGATTTGTTTCTGTACAGGGCAAATTAGTTTTTGTTAAAGTTTTTATGTGAGTTTTTCAATGTGAAGGCCAAAGGATAAATAGGGGTCTAGTAACATACCTAGATATTTGAAGGACCGGACTGTGGTCAGTGTGTTATTGGATTTAGTTTTGATGCATTGATGTGCATTTTGTAATTTGTTTAATTTAGGTACTGTTCCAAAGATCAATGTGACAGTTTTGTCAGTGTTTAGGAAACGTTTGTTATTCGCTATCCACTTTTCTACCTCTGTGAATTGGTCTTCAGTAGCTTGGGTTTACTAGTGTAGATTACTGTCATCTGCGTACATGTGTACAGTTGAGGCTTTGCAGACGTTAGGCAGATCATTTATAAATAATGTAATGCGGGGAACACCACACGTGACTGGGAGAGGGATGGAGTTGCTCTCAGAAATGGCCACATATTGCAATCTGTCTGAAACATATAATCGAAACTAGGTTAGTGGATCACCAATACCTGAGTTTTTATGTTTATGCAATAGAATGTCATGGTCTGCTGTGTTGGCAAAATCAAGGAAAATACCTCCAGTTACGTGTCCATGTTTCATGCCAATTTGGATGTCATTGCAAACTTTTAAGAGGGTGGTTGTAGTTGAGTGATTTGGATGAAAGCCTGATTGATCAGGGGTCAGATAGTTTGATAATTGATAATAATCATGCATTTTTTCAAGATTTTTTACAATACTGGGAGCAGAGATTTCACATGATAGTTGGATACCAAAGTATTGTTACCACTTTTATGGGTAGGCACTACTCTCGCAATCTTACTAAGTTTGGGTATGTATCCAGACACCAGGGATTCTTATATGGAATATCAGCTGCTCATAGCTGACTGTCACTTCTCTTAGGGACGCCCCCACACTAAAGCTTCGGTCAACTGAGGTCGTTGAAAAATCGCAATGAGTGTTCGAAAATAAATGGTGTTTGCCCTTTAACTGTTGTCAAAAAGAGTTCTTTATCAGCCCATGACTGAAAGCACCTAAAAACATCCCCGGGTAGAGACAGTTTGTTGGTAGATTGCCTAGGTAGGCAACGTATTAGATTTTTGATGCTCCAAGACCCGACAAAAAAAACCATAAATAGTGGCCCAAAATCTCTATATTAGATCAGCCGTGGGGGCTTTATCCCTCTGCATCAACTGCCAACTTGCAGCTGGGTGGTGTACAGACTACAAACAGTGTAATAAACCAAACGTGAGAAATTCAATGGGGTTGAATGTCGCTGACATCAGAGGAGGCTGGGAGCAACCTAGCCTTCATTCGAGAGGGGTATGGAGACGCGTGGCCCGGTGGCTCCATATTTTTAGGAATACAGTTTTGTATTCCTAAAACCATACTGTTCTTTTAGAAAATGTATCAATATAGCACTTAAACCCCACTTTTGTAATTTAAATTACAAAACCAAGTAGCACCTCTTTGTTAGAAAAAGGAATATAAAAACCCAAAACTAGATTAATTTCCTAAAACATAAATGTAACTGTAATCCGGGCACTGAGCAAATAGAGCAAAGCTTTCTTACCTTAAGATTTAGGAATATTTCAGTTTTGTCCTTAATACCGTAGCACTATTTAGTACTGACATTACTCTGTAGGCACATATTTGCCCTTTACAGATAGAAAGCCACAGACATGTACGCTTGGAGGGAACTAGTTCGGGGATAATAGCATTATTTCCAGTTAAATCTGCTCAGACTGAACTCTACAAGATTTTGTTACTTTCAAGGAATACACATTAAATTCTCAAAAAACTGCCCATTATGTAGTGATGCTTGTTCTGGCAGAGATTATACTAAAGTCACATATCTCATTTATGGCTTTTATGATATTTTACCCATTACTCTAATAACAGAAGGAAATGATATGAAGTGATGCATTCAGCAATAATATCTACAAGGCTTTCTCATAGATACTCAACTCTCTGTCAAAGAAATGTTCGATATCAGCAAATCAACACGAAGCATTGAAACGGACAATTAGGCAGCAATGTATTAATAACTGCAAAAAAAAAATCCTATCGCACTGTAGGAAATATTCAAGTTAAATGACGAGTTAGCAAATTTCATAATTTTGCTAATATATTAACAATATACCGTACATCTATTTTAGCATACTGGATTATTTTACACCAAAAATGCTTTATAACGTATTTCTTTAAACCACACATTAATGCAAATAGTATTTTATATGCACATGTTTTTTTTGGGGTTTTTTTATTCGTTTTCGCTATTTTGTTGTTTGTCAATTAAAGTGCTAATAAGAAATGCCAGATGGTACAAACACATTTCTGGTGCTTTTTTCACATGCAGTTAATTTTTCAGATTATTTTTTAGTTTGCAATTGTTAGGGCATGCCTCCTGTACCGAATGAAAGACTGGGGATTTCTAAATCAAAAGTTAGGGGTTTAAAAAGAAAGCTAATAGGTGTGTGTGTGTGTGTGTGTGTGTGTGTCTGTTCTCGGTCTATTGTGTGTCTGGATAGGGCATTAGTGTGTACGGATGTTGTGGGATAAGGGCTGTAGTGTATTTGTGGATAGGGACTATACTTTGTGTGTTGGGATAGGGACTGTAGTGTGTGTCTGTGTGTTTAGGGATTCCTCTGTATGGGAGGATACAGGCTATACTGTGTGTGAGGATGATAGGGTCTGTGGGGGCAAGGGGCTGCACTGTGGGGGCAAGGGGCTGCACTGTGGGGGCAAGGGGCTGCACTGTTGGGGGTAAGGTACTGCACTGTGGGGGCAAGGGGCTGCACTGTGGGGGCAAGGGGCTGCACTGTGGGGGCAAGGGGCTGCACTGTTGGGGGTAAGGTACTGCACTATGGGGGCAAGGGGCTGTAGTGTGGGGGGGGCAGGGGCTTTACTATGGAGGTAAGGGGCTTTACTATGGAGGTAAGGGGCTTTACTGTGGAAGTAAGGGGTTGTACTGTGGAAGTAAGGGGTTGTACTGTGGAAGTAAGGGGTTGTACTGTGCGGTTGAACTGGGGGGGGTAACTGTGGAAGTAAGGACGTGTACTGTGGAGGTAAGGGGCTTTACTGTGGAGGTAAGGGGCTTTACTGTGGAAGAAATGGGCTGTACTGGGAAGGTAAGGGGCTTTACTGTGGAAGAAAGGGCTGTAATGGGGAGTTAAGGGGCTTTACTATGGAAGTAAGGGGGTGTACTGTGGAGGTAAGTCCCTTACCTCCACAGTACACCCCCTTACTGTGGAAGTAGGGGGGTGTACTGTGGAGGTAAGGGACTTTACTGTGGAAGTAAGGGGGTGTACTGTTGGGGGTAAGGGGCTTTACTGTGGAAGTAAGGGGTTGTACTGTGGGGGTAAGGGGTTGTACTGTGCGGTTGAACTGGGGGGGTAACTGTGGAAGTAACGGGGTGCACTGTTGGGGTAAGGGGGAGTACTGTGGAAGTAAGGGGGGTATTGTGGAAGAAATGGGCTGTACTGGGAAGGTAAGGGCTGTAATGGGGAGTTAAGGGGCTTTACTATGGAAGTAAGGGGGTGTACTGTGGAAGTAAGGGGGTGTACTGTTTGGGGTAAGGGGCTGTACTGGGGAGGTAATGGGCTGCACTGTGAAAGTAACAGGCTGCACTGTAACTGTGCGTCCAACTCGTCTTGTTACAAATACTTGTCTTTTAGTAAATCCATTGTACAGCGCTGCAGAGTTTGTTGGCCCTTTATAAATAATAATAATCATAATAATTTAAAACTAGCCGCAATATAAATAACCTACAAACTATGTGAATATAGAAATCTGAATTGATTAATTTTACCCCATATAGTAGATACTCTCACCATGCAGCTTTCTACTTTGACATTCCCTGTATTACTTGCAATATTTATTGTTGACATCAACCAGTGGACTTGTGGGTAGTTTCACAGACACAAACGCACATATATACATACACACACATATACATACACACACAAACATATACATATACACACAAACACACATATACATATACATACACACACAAACATACAGACAAACACACACATAAACATACACACATATACATATACACACATATACATACATATACATATACATACACACACAAACATACAGACAAACACACACATATACATACATACACAAACACACATATACATACATACACACATACAAACACACATGTACATGCAGACAAACACACAAGCACACGTTTCTTACGTCTTCCATAAAAGTAATATCAAGCTTACTTAAACTGTGGCTCCATGACCAGTTCTGCTTTTAGAAGTGGTTATGGTGGTAGGAGTCAGTATGGGCAGTGTTTCAGCTTGACACGCTGCATACACTGAAAAACTGCCAATTATGTGCTGTGGACTAGTTGCACCCCCAGCACATGTGACTTTGAAAGCTTGGAACTTGGTTCCGGATTAACAAATCTTCATTCTGGGCATAAAATAGGGTCATCGTCAGGGAGAGCCTGCAACGGAAGCCTGGATGTCCCTCCCTCTTGTTCTCCCTCCCTGTGACCAGCCCTTCCCCCTTACCCATTGAGCATTTTTTATTTTTCTTGTTCCCTCCTCCCTCCCTGTCCTCCTCCCAACCTCCTCTTGCTGGTTCGGAGTGTGCGCATGTGGTATGAGCTGGTAAATGATAAAATAAAATAATTCTTTATTAGAAGCCTTTGATTGGACTTCTTGCGGCTGTCGTGATATCATGAGTGGCATGGAAAGCCGTATAGCAAATGTTTTAAACCTCCATATGCCCCACATGACATGCAGGGTCATATCTACTAAACATTTACAACTAGCGACTGGGAAGCTGTTGCTGCTCAATTGCTAGAAAGGCCCCATTCCTTGGCCAGTGACATAACTGGGGTGGTCCGTCTCCCCTTGGGGATAAGACCTAGGGGGTCAGTCTCCACTGTGACACCACTCTTGGGCATCAGATGGGGGCTAGTTGACAAAATAAATAAGGAGCTTATGTCCCCTCTCCGCCCGTCTTATTGACCCCCTTAGGTTTCTACTTTTTAATGTGGCAGCTGGCTAGCAAGTGCTGGTTGGCCACCAGGAGGCAAATAGTACTTCAGTTTATGTATCATTTGCATGAAAGCAAGTGAAGGATCATTTGCTAACATGCATTCTACCGGATGCATTCGGCCCTGAATTTTCAGATAAAAAAGCACTGATATTATTCCTGAAGCCCATGGAACAACGCAGTGGGGGAGTGGGCCTTGACAGAGCCAAGGAGTGGGCAGGTGCCAGGAGTTTAGGGGCTGGGTTAAGGTGGAGTGAGGGAATATAAATAGCAGCCATGTTAGATTAACCAGAGCCTCTCTTACCTGTAAATTGTCCCACCCACCCTCCCTAGGTTTTAGCAGTTCCGTTTGGTCACAGCGGCGGAACAGGGCATAGTTAAAATTGGAATTTTGCGTGGAATTTGAACTGGACAGGCCAAGGTGTAGGCGGGACGGAATTAAGGATTGGTATGTTCTAGCTCTTCGGTGGCTACGAACCTGGGGGTGTAGGGGTGTCTGAGGTACACCCCTACAGTTAACCGTATGATATGGGGCCTCTTGGGTAGGCCGTGTGTTTCAAGTTAAATGTTATTTGGTTGTTATTTATTGTTCAATTGGTAGGGTCCTTGTCAGGGGTACTGTGTGGGGGTATAGTAACATAATGTCTAGTAGGACAATGACCCTAAATTATGTTAATTTATTATAATTAATTTAATAAAGCTGTGGACTTTATACTCCAACAGAATAATTGGTGTCCGTGTCTTATTTAAGTGTAAGGTGACAGCACATGCCGAATAACGACTGTGCAAATGTCAAGACACTGAATGTATCCAGGGTTTGGTCTTTTGCACCGGATTTTACCCATCCAGATATAATATTGTGCTTAGTAAATAACCCCACGGGAGATGCTACATTAGGGGCTGAAGAATGATTGCATGTCTCTTTTAGTGGCATATAACAATAGGATAGATGGTAAGAGCTCAATATACAAATATAATATGATCTATACATTTACCAGCAATTAGACAAGCACAATCTAGAAATAGTATTGCATTCTCTGTAGCTATTGCTAAGATTTTCATTATAACTGCACTGAATCCAAAGGGAAGTTCACATTTAAGGTCAAAATAGCTGAACTTCTCCAAGCTAGCGAGACGTCCGGTGCGGCTTTCTTGGTCTTAAATAATACTGAATAACTCTGTATATATTTCTGTGTACTTATAAAAGGTTGCAGTGCTAAAATAATCTCATGTGAATCAATAAAGGGGAGGTAGTATCTTAACGCTCCCCAATGCATGAATATATAATTCTGCCATAAAGTTTTATCAAATCATATCATATATAATTTGAGGTATATTGCTATTTGGGTTACTACCATTAACAATTGGATACGTACCTAATGTAGCTCTCAGGCTGTGAGCTGTGATCGCCTCTTTGTACGCGATAATACTCCGTATATTATGTCTTATGGACTAAGCATTTTTATTGTGTATATAGTGCTGTGTTTATTAACGGTTTTATAAAACAGAAATGTAAAAGGTAGGAAAAAACATTCCTAATGAATGGGAGCGAGCTGCTGGATGCGCACGAGACTCCATGTTTCATACGCTGAGCAGCCAAATGGCGAAGCAAGATTTTCTGTTAAAAGGACCATCTCTGGGGTGCGGATAGAAAATATCATAAATCAAAGCTCTTAATAATGTGTCAGGTCTGCAGAATCTGGATCCAAGTGACTGGTTTTGGAGTCCAGATGTTAAATGTGTTCTAGTCTCCGCGGTGCGCCGTGTGTTGGTTAAAGGCTTCCATGAGAAATAAATCAGGCAGTGTTTAATGTCTCATGCCAACAATTCGTTACACGTTAAATATCAGCAGAGATATTGCCCTAAACACGTGGCCTATTTTATCTCCTGACCCTTTACGGAGGGCCACTCGAAAAACGTGTTGGAAAAGGGTTAAATCATAAATCACTTAGATAGATATTGTCTTTGTAAGCTGTACCTGGGGTGGGGGTGCAGATAATTCTATTGCAGATAAAAAATAATTAGGCGTTGTTTCTAGCCTTGTTAGTAAATATCTCCTGCATGCTGCCTGTTACTATTAAATATAGCCACTAGCTAGTAACTGTTAATAATTACTGCCTGGTTTTCAGCCTTGTCGCAATTTTTTTAGTGGCTGACCGCCAGTCTGCCCGCAAGATACTGACCTCTTTCAGATTAGCCGCTCGCAGGTAAAGCACAGAAACAGATAGTGTGTACGTCGTCACCATAGCAACCAAACCTTGCCGGTAAAGACGGCCCACTCTGAGCATGCGCACTTCACCCTGTGCAGGATACAGTGTGCAATTTGTTAAACTGGGATTTTATGCTTTCACACATATATCTATGCAGATTTTAAGGAATAATGTAAATTGTTCATTTAAAAGGGAAAATCACCTATAACTTGTGTTGACTTTTTTTCATGATGCACTGCTTTCTTTAAAATGTATATTAAAGATTTAGCAAATGACATCACAATCCAGTTCAGACAAGGCAAGGCCAGAGTCCACAACGCAAACAAAGAGAAACAAATTAGAAATAATTTAAACATTATTCATTATGCAGTCGGGATGTGGGGACGGGACCTGAGGGGGGCGTCGTCAATGATGCAACTCAGAACAACTGTGACCCTTGTAATGGGCAGGCCTGCCCAGAAAATGGGCTGAGTCTGCCCACTTTGGCCAGCTCCTTTCCCACAGTGCAATGCAGGCAGAGAAGCTTTTTGATTGGTCCTAGTTCCTACTGCACAGTGCAAGCATCTCTAATGATTCACTCTCGCTGTGCTGCCCAGGGACAGTTCCCTGGTGTCCAACATCCACTATATCAGAAATGGCAGGACTGGACACTGAAATTGGGACTGTTGTGATGTATGGTTTAGAAATGAATAAAAATTGTCACATTCTCTTTTGCACCAGTTTTGTGTGAACACTCCCATTTTCTTAGTTGTAAAACCGTTGCTCCGCCTTTATACACTGAGATGGCTATTAATAACAAATGGAAGACCAAGGCACATGGTCAAATCACCATATTGCTGGCCAGACTCAAGAACTCAAAACCTAATCCAGCAATGATGGTTGACCTAATCCAACATGGTGGAAAAAGTGGCTTTGTAGTGTATAACATAATCAGTAAGCTACTGTGATTTATAGATTTTCTTGGAAAATTAGACCCAATATACCAAAGCTTACAAACATTTTTCAACTATTTTCGGTTGGGAAAGCATCATGGGAAATGTAGTCCACGACAGCTAGAGAACCACAGACTAGTTATCATTGTTGTAATATATTCTATAAAGTAATAAAACATATGAGATTTTGCAGATGAATATGAATTATTTATTTTGTTTATTTTTCATTCATTTCAAATGCGGGGTAATAAAATGTTGGCTGAAATCCATGTTTTTCCTTAGGGAGATTTGACATATTTCACTGAATTAGAAGATAACACTGCGAGCCTGTCACTCGGGGGACCGTAGTGTGAGCGCTCCGGTTACTAAGCTATCAGATCTCTTACGTGAAATTCCATTCTTGTTACATAGTTCACAGCATTCTGAAATACAGAATGGAGAACAGGCAAGTTCTAGTCACTGGAGGGAATAATCCCGCCATCCCTGTCCTGCAATATGTGTTACTGCCACAGGAGCAGAACACTAGGATAAACCTATTCCATAACAATGTTTCGTTTAATACAAATTAACATTTATTTTAAAACCCAAGATAAAGCTTGATTTCCACCATGTGCAAATGGCTTGTTCAGAGATGCATAAAAATTACAATTATACAAATTTCAGCAAACTGGAAACACAAAATAGCTGAACAGAAAGGATAACTGGCCTGGAGAATTTGTATAAGTTTGGCCTAAAATGTGAATTTCATTTTGGATTCTCAAGAAAGGTTAAAAGATCTTAACATGTATAGCTTGGAGGAAAGACGAGACAGGGGGGATATGATCGAAACATTTAAATACAAAAAACTGCCATATTGCGACATCCGATATTATGCAATATCATTGTCTGGATACTGTGCGATTTTGATATTAAAGGGACACTCCAGACCCCTAAAGCACTTTAGCTTCCTGAAAAGCTTTCTGTGTGAACAGTGTGTCCTTTTTTTCATTTTCAATAAAAAATGACCCTTTTTAAGTTAATCTGGTTACACCCCCTAGTTTCCAAACTGGTAACAAGTCCTGGTTTGGTTAGCTCAACGGAGATTAACTTAATGGGCAGCAATTGCCCACAGCACCTTCTCATTGAGCTGCACTGGAAGTCTGTGATTGGACAGCTACGACATTCTAAGAATCACTACTGAACAGAGCACCTTGAAACACTGCCCCCTAAGGGCTCTCCACAAGTTAGGCGTAAGAGTATTTTGAGTACTGTTGCTGTACAGCTTGGTAATAATCATGTTATGACAGAGCCATGCCTTTTCTATAAATCATGGCATATTGGGGGTTTATAGAAAATGGACAGCTCTAGTTTTTATTTAACTTATTTTGCTACCTAGTAAAGTGGAACTATGTTGTGGGTGGGGTTTTAAACATGGAATTAGTGCTGATTAATTATTTGGTGCAATACTCTACCTTAGGTGCTTAACAATATACAGAAATGCTGAAACTAATAAGATAAAATGTCTCCATCATAACATCAATCTATTGGGCAGGAATCAATTAAGTCAAAAAGAAAAAGCAGAAATATAAACATAATATCACCCTGCCCTTAATCTCCACGTCTTAAGATGTGATCAATCAAGGAGAACTTTTATCTTTGGAGTGTCAGTATTGCTGTATATTTCGGATGCTTCATTAATCGCTAGTAGCAGCGCAGTTTGGCGAACCTCACGGTGCTTCTGGACAGATACTGGTTAATAGGAGAGACCACCTGAACCTATTAAATTTGTACCTTGTGTGTCTGACGCACCTAAAAATAGAAGATTTCCAGATTCAAATTCTGTCTGCTGTCTTCTGACTGAATAATAAATGTATCGCTCGCGTTTGATCTTCTTGTTACAGAAATTCATCTATTTGTATCTAGTCTAACAAAGCTCCGTCTCATCCATCCCTCACACCGTATTACTTCGGAGATTTTCGCATTCAGTGTGCAGATTAATCTGAGTTGTTGGTTTTAATATGCAGACCATAATGAATGATATGACTGGCAAACAGGTTGTCCTAGGTAGAATTAATTGTCTCCTCAACATAAGAACATTAATCACAGGATGTCTTTTTGGGATTTCTTTGAGGGGTGTTTGACACTGATAGTACTTGTGTCTCTGGATCGAATCATAATTAGGGAATGTTTGCAAGCTACCGGTAGTTATAATGTTGCCCTGTCACTTTTTTCATAATTTTATAAATAAGTATTAATAGGTCTGTTCAGAAAAGATGAGTTGTCACTTGAGAACTAACTTTTGTTTATCTAAGCAGTTTTGGAGTATAAATCAATTTTCTGTCATTTAGGAGTTAAATAACGTTTTGTTTTTGTAAATATAGCCATAGCCATACCTCCACTGGCTGTGACTGACAGCCTTCATGTTTTCATTTTCATATCAGATCAGATTTGTTTTTTGTTTTTTTAAAGTTTTTATCTCCTGATCTGTTAATTATACTTTACTCACACACGGGAGGCTGTTGCAGGCTATTAACAGAGCAGGAGATAAAAATATTATAAATTAAACAGACTGTGCATTTAGGTTAAGCATAAAATGGACACTATTTCACAGGAAGTGTGTAGGGAGGCATGTGAGTCACATGCAGGGAGGTGCGGCTTGGGCTGTGCTAAAAATGGGATTCAACTCCTAAATGGCAGTGAGGCTACAAGGGCATGATCTATACACTAAAACCACTTTGTTAAGCTGTTATTTTTAGCTTGGAATGTCCCTTTAAGGCCATAATAGTAGAGTTGGGAGCAATTTCTGATCAACTTAATTGCAGATTTTATTACTCTGTTTATTCAGTCTGCATTTACTACTTTTTAAAGTCACCACAATGTACTCACAACATAATGTGAAATTAAAGTGAATTTAATATTTTAGACCAAAATAACTGAATTCCAAACATAGCTTTTTGCACATTAATTTTCATTTTAAATTTTGTCTTAAATTGCAACTTATTAATATGGAGGCCATTTTTTTTTTTTCTCACGTTGTTCTTTTATTGATTTTATCAATTGGACAAGACATTAGATTTGATACCAATAGAAGCTAAGGCGGAAGATGCTGTATTACGGGATCAGCTTATTCGACAGCCATGTCCAAACTGAATATAACACAAACTTAAACAGCTACAGAATAGAGGGGAAGGGTGCGATGGGAGATGGGGGGATATTCCTGTTCAAGGCTTTGCTCAGACACCCATAAGTTTTTCAAGGACGGATAACAATCGGTTATCTTTGGTCGTGTCTGTAAGTTAGCTGTAGTCCCAATGTTCCCATGCTATAGGTCAGCGTTTACCTCCTGCTTCATGCTGCCTTGCTGAGATTCTGTACATTATGACTTGTGTGACCAGGTCCAACACTTCCTGCAATGTAGAGGTTGATGTAGCATTCCATAATCTAGCCAGCTGTTTCAGTGCAGCTATCAAAATATGAAATATCAGATATGTTGTTGCTTTAGGTATATCCAGGGGGAGCATGAATAACAGTTGTTGTGCCACATCATTAGTTAGAGAGATGTGAGCGCTGTTAACTAGCCTAATCACCATGTCCAAGAATGTTTCAATTAGATACAGCTCCACCAGACATGGAGCATTGTTCCCCCATCTTTGAAACATCTCCAGCATGTATCATGTCAGATTTAGATGGACACATTGCTGATAATCTAGAGTGCACTAAGTACCAATGATAGAGTAGTTTACGGGCAATTTTCACATGACTATAACACAATGTTAACCCTTTATGGATTGTAAATGCTCGCCCCCTTGTCTTTTCGGGTAGTTGGTGTCCCAAGTCAATGCCTTAATAAATGGAACGATTTAGCATATTATTGGTACAGCTTCCTTAGGTGGGATAAGTCTCATAGACTGTCAACTGCTCTTTCTCATTTGGTCCCAACTTAGGGGTAATATGTTTGGAAAGTAGGGATTTAATTTGTAAGTTGAAGAAAGTCATCTTATCTGATATCTGATATTTGATACTTTTGTTGAAGTTGTTTAAAGAATGGTATATTCCCTTATTGATAAAGATGACCCAGTGATTACTAATCATACCCATTTTCCTGACTGGAAGGAAGGTCAGAGCAAACACCCCTTGTGGGTCACCATGGGTAGTGTGTTTATTCTACGTATATCTGATCTAGAGTTATCTCAAACAGCAATGGTATGTTTGGGGGATGTTAAGGCTGTGGTTGTGTTTGGTCTTAGGGATTTAGGCAACCAAATTAATGATCAGATAGGTATATGGTCTAACCAATATGCTTCTAAGCCCACCCACTGTGGTGTGTCCAGGGTCATATGAGCTGCTATTAGGTTATGGAGTGTCTGGGGTCATATGAGCTGCTTTATATTAATTCTTCACATTTGGCAATCCCATTCCTCCCTCCTGTGTCGGTAATTCTAGATCTTGAGAGGTATTTGTGGTTTTTTCCTTCCCATATTTTGTAATTCTCTGTTTATTTTAGAGAAGTATGTGGCAGGACGTGCAATAGGTAATGTTCTGAATAAATACTGCAGCTACGGCAGCATTGACATCTTAAGTACTGCCATAAGGCCTATCCACATTATATATTTGCCTTTCAAGCTCTGTAGTGTGGAATAAATCTCTTTATACACATGATTAAGTTAAGTTGGAAAATATCTTGTGGGTTTAGAGGGAACCTTACACCCAGGAAAATTATGTAATTTGATCTCCGATCTTAAGCAAAATTGCCTCGTAAGGACTGAATTTCAGCTTGAGTGATCGGGACAGTCAGTGCCTGTGTTTTCATAAAATTTAGTCTATAAAAACATCTTCTGTATTCCTTCAAAGGTTTGTAGAAGTTGGGTAGAGATATGTATATGCTGAATCAATGTCAACAGGATGTTGTCTGCAAACATATTAAGGTTATATTCCTTGTTTATCAGACATACGACGTGGGTGCAGTTTTGTGTTTTGTCTTATGAGGGCCTAAAACATACAATAGGGGAGATAAGGCGCACCCCTGTCTGGTTCCATTTGTAATCAGGAATGCGTTGGACATGAAATCTGAGGCATACACTCTAGCTGTCGGATGGTGATATAGAGCTCTAATGACAGCCTGGAATTCTTGTGGACATCCAAACTTGCCTCCAGGAATACCTAGTTGAGGCAGTCAAAAACTTTTTCAGTGTCCAATGAAAGGAATATGCTTCCCAACTTTAAATGATGTGGGAGCTATACAGTACATCTAGAGCTTTGCTAGAACCATCTGACCCTGTTGGCAGCTTCCCTGGTTTGAGGAGGGATATAATGTGGGTTGTCAATGGATCTGTAAAACTTTACAATGTGCAGTAATAGTAACTTGATCAAAGTTTTATAAGAGATATCAGAGAACCCGTCAAATCCCAGGGAGGGTAGATCTTTAATAACGTTCTCTATCTCCTCTTCTGATATGGACCGTAAGAGGGATTTTTTTGTGTTGTTTGTTTAATTGTGGGAGATTTACTTTTGTCAGTCCATCTATGTCTGATTCAGTCTGTTGGTATGTTGTCTTATCAGATTTTAAATTGTATAATTGGATATAGAAAAATGCTTATTTCTTAGCAATATCCTGCTCTTAAAGAACATTGTGGTTGTTATTGGGTGTGCTATCTTAGTTTGTGTTTGCCGTTAAAGTTTCCGCTGAATGTGTACTTGTTTTATTGCCTTGTGCATAATATCTAGTTTTGAGTTTCCTGACTGTGTATCCTATATTTGTTCTATTTTCTTCATTAATTTGATGTAATGTTTAGATTTTTGTTTATATATCTGGTTATAGTATGTTGATTCCTAAAGTCATGCAGCAGCCTTAATTTGGTCATGATGGGCAGGTTTTTTTAATGTGTGATGGTCATTCTATAAACAACCGCCTAATAACTGAGATATCCAGTGTATTGTTAGTTTGGAAATGGTGGTGTAGGCTTGTCGTTATCGTGGACACAAACAATTGATCCTGTAATAAAGATTTGTTTAATCTCCGGAGAAGTTGCCCATGTCTTCTTTTAACAAATATATACATGTGAAGGGTTATTCAGGGATTCCTGACATATATCAGTGTTACAATGTAACAATGTAGCGTTAATTTTGAAAAAAAATGGTTTGGAAATAGCAAGGGCTACTTGTACTTTAGCCCTCTAACTTTTCAAAAAAAGCTAAAAACATGTTAACATTGGGTATTTCTAAACTCAGGACAAAATTTAGAAACTATTTAGCGCGGGTGTTTTTTGGCGGTTGTAGATGCGTAACAGACTTTGGGCGTCAAAGTTTGAAAAAGTGTGGGTTTTTTTTACTTTTTTTCCATCATATTTTACCTTTTTTTACAGTAAATTATATGATATGATGAAAATAATGGTGTCTTTAGAAAGATCATTTAATGGCGAGAAAAACGGTATATAATATGTGTGGGTACAGTAAGTGAGTATGAGGAAAATTACAGCTAAACACATACACCGCAGAAATGTAAAAAGAGCCCTGGTCCTTAACGGTAAGAAAATTAAAAAGCGGTCTGGTAACTAAGGGGTTCAATAAATACTATTCATTAACACGTCTACAGTAAAGCATTTTGTGCCAAACAGCACCCATTTTAGCCCCCTCTTCCCAACTAAAACATGTTTAGCTAATTCTGTGCGGGGGAACTGAGCATTTAGTTTGCTAGAGAATAAACCAATCTTTGAAAGTAGAGGATTTTAAATCTATTGTTTTTTGTTTTTTTTTATCTGTAATTAAGCTCTTCCTGCCTCTAATTCCACAGCCTTTGCTACTAAAACCATTATTTTAAGCACAAATGTCCCTGCAATCAGTATTTATAGCCAGGTGTAGAGCACAGTGTCTGCAGTAAATCTGTCTGCAAACAGATGTCCAAATGCAGAACTGCCCTGGGATTGCTCAGTCTGCCATTACTGCAGTTAGTGACAGGCTCTCAATACAGCTTTTACACAAGCCTCTGGCACGTCAGCTGTCTGTGGATTAAGGCAAGTTAGGCTATTATCAATTACCTGCAGATGTGAGGGGCCCTGCTACGGACCCTAATGAGCAATATGGGGGCCACTATTCCCATCCTTTTCTTCCAATGCAATGAATGGGTAGAAAAGGGAAGCAGTGGAAAAGTATCTCCACGAGAACACTAAAAAAATAAAAAGAATATATATATATATATTTCTATCTCTTCACATATATATAAAATGTGAATCCGGATACACTGTCCGGGTTGACAGATCACTCTTGCTAACTCACTCACTCATACTCTCCCTTCTCGACTACTTCAACCAACTCATCAATGAACTAGCACGGATCCCATCAGAACTTTATAAATGCTGCTACGCAGCTTCTAATCGTCGACCTTTAGAATTCAATTTTAAATATTTTTCTCAACAACAAATCTCTCCACAACTGCATCCTAAGCTAGACATATCTAATTAGCAGCTTAGCTGGTCCTTCAACTTACTAACGAGTAACCTGTTCTCTAATTTCCCCATACCAATCACTGACAAAATGTCTCGGAGTGCAATCAAATTTTATCAGACATTTCATGATTACTGATAAGATATACAGAAAGTGAAATATAATGTAAAAACTAAACACTATAGGCACCAAAATAACCTTAGCTTAATGGAGAGGTTTCACTGCTCAATTCTCTGCCATTTAGGAGTTAAATCACTTTGTTTATACAGCCCTAGTAACACCTTCCTGCATGTGACTTACACAGCCTTCCTAAACACTTCCTGTAAAGAGAGATTTCATTTTTAAACCTCCTTTATTGTGCAGTCTGTTTAATTTTGAAAAATGTTTTATCTCCTTTTCTGTTAATATCCTCCTAGATCAGGGGTGGGCATTTTAATAGTACTGTGCCAAAGCAAGGACTTTTTTTTTTTAAATTGAGGTGTGAATGTTGCCGTACTGTGCTTGTGTCATTTATGAGTGCTGCATCTGCTTTGTTACATTGTATGTGGGCTGTTATATTGCATGTGTTTAAGAGTAGTTTGTGGTATTGCGTATGATACTTATGAACGTGGGCTGTGTGTGGGGCTACTTGTAAAATTGTGTGTTTGAATGATATGTGTTTAGTGTGTGTATGTGTGGGGCTGCTTATGGTATTGCATGTAAGTGGCTGCTTGTGTGCATGTATGTGGGTTGCCAGCGGTGTTGTGTTTGTGGGGACTGTGTGTGTGTTTGTGCGTAGGCTGTTTGTATTATTTGTGTGAGGAGGGAGGGGAGGGCTTATTTTGCAGCTCTGTGTATATCTATCAGTGTGGGTGGCTTCCCTGGGGTCCAGTGGGGACCCGGAGGGCCAGGTACAGCTCAAGAGCAGGAGCTGCGATAGCTGTTGCAGGCTGCTCTACTCCAGTGCAGGGAGGAAGTGATCTGAATGCTGTGCTGCAAAGTATAAATTGAGGATTGTGCCCCACCACCTGCATTCACCTCTCGGTTTGCCCACTGGGACTCCTGATAGACTAGAACCTGTTTGACTCTGGCAGCCTTCCTGCAAAGGAACCTCGAGTATCATGCATGGGACATGTGCCATAGATTTCTGACCCCTTTCTAGACCCTGCGGTAGCCTCCTGTGTAAAACATATGAAAAATAATAATATAAAAATAAACAAACCGATACATGGGATTTACTGAACACGTACAAGGTTATCTATTAGTGAGAAAAAATTTCAAAGTGAAAAATCAAAGTGAATTTCAAATTTCAGGTCGAAGCAGCCAAACTGGAGGATTAGCTGATTCAGAGATTTTTTTTCAGTTGTTTTTTCTTTACATTTGAAAATCACTTTTGAATTTTCACTTTCGTGAATAACCCCAATGACTCCAATGATTACATACCTGAGAATTGTCATTAATTAGATATTAATTACAGCAATGGAGAGATCAAAAGGTTATTCCGATCCAAGCCAGCAGAATGTGCATTTCCTCTGCCGGCAGAAGGATATATTTACCTGTACGAATGGGAGGATCTAGATAATCTATGTGACAGCGAGGAAATACATGGGTTCAGAATAACATTTGGGGAATAAATAGTTTTAATATGAAAACAATGGAAAACTGTAAAAATTTGAGGATTACTATGGAATCATCTACTTCAGATAATCCACCAATCAGCTCCTGTCTTTTCCTACCGCTGATAATCCGCACAGTGAGGGGTCAGGTCAGCTTTTCCTATCGGTAGATACATACTATCTGCTCCTATCACCAGTGTACGTCATCATCTGGACCACATCTTCACCTGTCTACACCTGAGTGCTTAACGTATATCTAGACCAAAACCAACCAGCAGCAATGTCACTGTATCACGGCATTCCATAAGTGGAATAAAACATTGCTACAATAAAGTAATCGACCAATATTTACACCTTGTCACTATATATAATGAATAATTACTAAATAGCGTTTAACTAGTCTAAGCCATCACACTCATGCTGTTTTTCTGTAGGTTATTACTTCTTACATTTGTACAGAATCTTATTGTGCTGCAATCAAACTACTTTTCTTTCACAGAGACTTTTATGCAGCTCTCCCATTCTGAGAAAAAAGATCCTCTTAATGTCATAACAAGTTCTATCTTGGCTTTATAAATGTTTTAACATGAATATAGAAAAAAGCTCATAAAGTGCGCTATTAAAAAATGGGAAACACAGAAATGTTTTTAGCCAGTTTCTAACTCGATATTATGCACTAAAGGTTGATCAACACTAAATAGAAACATAGAATGTGACAGCAGATAAGAACCATTCGGCCCATCTAGTCTGCCCAATTTTCTAAATACTTTCATTAGTCCCTGGCCTTATCTTATAGTTAGGATAGCCTTATGCCTATCCCACGCATGCTTAATCTCCTTTACTGTGTTAACCTCTACCACTTCAGCTGGAAGGCTATTCCATGCGTCCACTACCCTCTCAGTAAAGTAATACTTCCTGATATTATTTTTAAACCTTTGTCCCTCTAATTTAAGACTATATCCTCTTGTTATGGTAGTTTTTCTTCTTTTAAATATAGTCTCCTCCTTTACTGTGTTGATTCTCTTTATGTATTTAAATGTTTCTATCATATCCCCCCTGTCTCGTCTTTCCTCCAAGCTATACATGTTAAGTTCCTGATGGGTTGCCAGTATTTTTGCCATAATGTTTAAAGCCAACATTAATAAAGTGACCTCATTATAAGGCTTGTCAAGCAGCAAGTGACCGAATAACAATTACTATTATTTACATAGTGCCAACATATTTCGCAGCAATGTACAACAGGTAAACAAGACAAACTTAATTCTAGCAAAACATGACATACAAGAACAGTAGGTGAAGATTGCCCTGCCCAAACAAACTTACAATCCAAAGACCAGAGAATCCTACATGGTCTAACCATCTTTCATAGTCACATTAGCTGCAACAGGCTCTCGGCTAAGGAGAGAATATGTCATGTGATACTTGTTTGCAAAGAAAATAAAGTGCAACAAATGGTCAATTTAGATTTTTGTTTGGCTATGTTTGGCATTTTCTTTGGAGTTTAGCTATTCCTCAAGATAGATGGGGACTTTCAGTTTAAACCTTTGGAAGCATTCAGAATAGTTTTAAACATTGATTACAATCAAGGATCCAAACTATAACATGAATTCTAAGAGGAACCTAAGAGGAAGTCCAAGCTTTTTAATGCATTGTATGGAACGTGCATTTCTAGAAAATTCTGAAACTTCCAATCTAAAATCATAAAAGATAATCTTCTTGTCTCCTGTTACATCATCAGCTCTGAGCCTTGTCCAGTCCAGGAAGTAACTTGGACAGATAGGAGCCTCTCGTGGTCAATGCAGTATGAATTATTGGACATGTTTAACCAAGCACTGCACAGCTGAAAGTGCAGATCTGACTTGTGCTAGTCACTATCACACAAATAAAAGTGCCACACTGACTATTTGTCTACTAGTGTGCAGGAGAGTGAACTTTGTTCAAGGAAGGAGTTACTGGGTCTAGTTCAGGGTCAAGATTTCTAATTCTGAAAACCTGTATCTGAACAAATCTTCCAGAAAGTTTTGGTTTGCTTTCTGCTGATAGATACCATTGTAGTATCGGACAATACAGGTTCGGAGGAAGGGACAGGGAGGCAGGTGTGACATCATGTACACAGATACAGTGGATTGGAGATGGACATGCATGGCCAAGTGTCTGCTCCTACAATCAAATGTTGCTCAAATACGGTGTGATTGGTGTCGAGGCTGGCACAATGTATTGATAATAAACCAGGACACTGCCACGTGATAAGGGAAAGAGTCACCTTTTAACAATCTCTGCTTCTTGCTGTCACAGCGCACCAACTTGTGTTACTTTGACAGTAATGTAGACATCAGTCCCACCAAGCTAATCCATTAAATAGTAATTGTATATTATGTTGCAATATCAGCTTTAAAAAACTCAAATTTATGTTTTGATGGGTAAATAAAATCTGAAAGAAGCGTTCATCATAAAGAGATGCCTTTCACATTTCTGAATTGGCAGCATCACGGTCATGAATTATGTCTGTCTTCAAAAAAATAAAATAAAAAGGAAAACTGATGCAATCGTTTTTTTTATCTCAGTTCAAGAGCTTAAGGTGGAGGAAAGAATGAATTCTGAATTCAAGGAGAGATGCCATAACGTATGATTGACAGCCTTGTTCCAATGATGGCTTTAGAGAACTCCCATTCCAAGCAATGCATTTTAATTTGCCAATTTTATAACCTCTTAGAGAGGCTCCAGATCTCCCAGCGTGCAATATTCCTTTAATATAGGCACAATTGCAAGTGTAAAGAATTGTACTGTGCTACAATATAATGCAAGAAATAAAACAGCCGATGCCCAAGCAATCAGTATATCTAAATAAAATACAATAAAACATAATGGATATTTTTTTTTCTCAGGCTGAGGGATGTTTCGCTCCTCCCTAAAGATGACTTGCCAACTCTTCAGTTTTACAACCCTACAACAGTTTGGTAACGCTTCGTCAATTTTATTACTTTAGCATTCCAGGCAATGACAGATCTATTGTTTTGTAAAAAAGTTGCCATCAAATGGCAGGCCAGAAATAATGTAACCAACATCTCGGAATTCTAATAGAGGGGCAAACGGTGTAAACAACAAAACAATCATTGTCATGTTTCACAACCCAATAGCTAATTAAAACTTACCCGAGGGCTGCGCTGTTTATAAATATATTATATATCTGTTTGTATTTATTATATTGTGTGTGTTTATATATCTGTATTTATAAATATTTACAAGTTAGTGAGTTGTGCTAAGCAGAGCCCAGTGTACGTGTCGCTTGGATCCCATGATGTCAGGCTATTCTGAC
This sequence comes from Pelobates fuscus, assembly GCF_036172605.1. NCBI lineage: Eukaryota > Metazoa > Chordata > Amphibia > Anura > Pelobatidae > Pelobates > Pelobates fuscus. The sequence goes on from NC_086318.1 coordinate 433,610,357, forward strand.
CTTAAATCTGAAACTGTAGTGGTGATGGTGCTTGGATTGTTCCTTTAATATTAATGGATAATATGTTGATCATGCAGTCGATTATTTTGTAAAATCCTGTCGCATCGCACAAGCACAAATCACATATGTTCCGCAGAACTCATCGCAGAGACCAAATTACATTATTTGTCTAAATGATTGCAACCTCAGTTATATAGTTATGTAGGTGGGAAAACAATATATACAATATTTAATTTAACCAAATATCAGTTTATTGACACAGAAAAAGAAGTAAGGGAAATATAAAATAAAATACTATTGAAGCTATTTCCAGATTTTTACAGTTTGACAGACTGATATATGGAAGAAAAACCTTTTCTATACGTTAGCAGTAACGTTACTACATTAAGATGCATTAAAACGAGGCTTTGTTAATTTATTTGTCATAAATATATTGTTTTTTTGTTTTGAGAAATCTAGGCTAAATATAGCTAAAAACAACAAACCTTTAACACAAATGAATATGTGTTTCAACTTAATGGTTTCTTATCTTCAAAGTGAAGATACATAATGAATTCTAACATATATATTTTCTTTATGACTACTTACATCAAAGACACGGAGGCTTAAAATAAATTGGAAATGTAAAATAAACAAAATGATTTCTTGAAGTCAAATCATGAAATATTAATCTATGTACATCTACCCAGTGTGGACAAAATTAACTTCCATCCAGACATTTCCACAAAATTATTACAAAATTAAATATACATATGGAACATGGTCAGTATGTTACTTTTTTATAGTGATCTAAAAATCTAAAATGTGACATTGTCGACAGGTATATATCGGTACAAATCCCATTACCTACAGACACTCTTCACATTGATTGGAATTAGAATGGACTGTTGATCAAATGGATAATATTGACTTGGCTCCTTGTGAAATATCCTGCTCTTTAGAGGACTCCAAAGTGATGTTCTTTTCTTGCTTGTTTTATATTTAATACCAGATGATCTTCCACAATTGCCTTTTGGTCCTTCATTCTTTTCACCAAGAACTTACTAATGTCCGTCCTTCAGGTTTAGTACCAACACATGCCTATAATACAGCGATGTACCTTTTGTCCAAAGGTCTTTCTCATTTGCCTCTTCTAACCGGATGCATTCCCATTTCTCACAGTTTATTTTATACAAAACACAAGAGTTTTCCTTTTTTGAGTACTGATCCTCCATTGCAAGTCTTTGGTCAAGTCAATGAACCTATAAACAATGCCACCCCACACGCTTCCAGCGATGGTCTAATTTCTTACTGCAGTTTCTGTTTCACTCATCAGATCCAGCCAGTTTCCAAAGTATCCACCTTAAAATCACACTTGATATATATATTCCAAAGACGTTATACAACCAAAGCTATCTCCCAATTTATTTACTGCAACCCCTTCTTTAGATGTGTCATGTATGATCAAAAAACTGTTAACTGCAATATATTGTAATCCTCCAATTAGTCCTGCAGTCTCCTCACGTATCATTCATTAGACTATGAAAGCATATTTGGATGAACCACAATTTGGATGTAATTTGGTAAATTTGACAGTTCATCCTAATAACAGACAAACAAATCACCAAATGACTGAATCAAACGAGTCCCGAATGTTAGACGCAATTCTTCCATGTAACTCGGTCATATGTTGATGCAAGGAGGCCAATATTCAAATGTGAAAAATGACATGAATTTAATTTGTGACTGACTAAATGTCATTCGGTTCTGAATATAAATGGTTAGCTACCCATGTAACTTAAGGGTATCAAATTAGGATGTAAGCTACTACACAGCTCAATGGTCAAAATTATTAAAGAAAATTATAATTTTGTCTCTTCTCCTTCCCATTTTTAGTCCCTCATTGAGATTGTTCTGTCTTCCTTTATCCATATTATTTGACCGTTTCAGAGCTCTTTCTCTCTCTCTCAATAAAAGTTAAAGATGGGAAGATATTAAAATGAAACTCATAGGCTATTTTCTATATGTTTCTGCCTTCCCAATAAACGGCTATCTACTCTATAACATTTCTTTTCTCTATTGTAATATTTATAAATTATATTTGGTACAATCTATGCTTGTTATCTGTTAGCTCACTAAAACCTTTTCTTGCTAACTATTTTGCCGACACTGTAAATCTTGAGATTTTTTTGTTGTACTTCTTAAAAAACAATAATTAAAATGCTGTAGATGAAAAACCAGACTAATCTAAACGTAGCTTTCCTATTTAAATATGTTGATAATAATATTTCATTTCCCACAGCCACTATATGTAATCCATGAGTTGCAATCCATAAAAAAATATAACCTCTTACAATTTCTACTTCTCTAATTTGCCAGTAGCGTAACCATCTGCTCCAACTAACGAAGTGGTCCACAGAGTCTTCCATCTTCTGAAATCTAATCAGTGCCTCGTTCCCACTTACTTTCTTTAAGGGTTGCCGAGCGTTGCTGTAGTTTGCACTGTGTATATTTATACATTTTATTTATTATTTTGGTTTTCAGATAGTTTTTTCCTTCTTATGTTACACAAAGGAAATGGCTGAATACGTAATCCGAGATCATGTGACCGTTATTTCTCGATAGATCCTTTTTAATTTGGTTGAGTTTTTTTGGGTTGCACAGCAGTTGTTGAACCAGAGGCTGGTCTAATCCTGTACATCTTTGTTATGCTGTTCTAGTCTAAACACACTTCAGGAACATTTGTGCTGGAGTCTTATGAGAAACTAAATACAATTCCAGATTCTAGTCAATCTTCCTTGGGTACTAGCACAATGGAGATAATAGCCAGCCAATCCAGAATTCCATTTACGGAGGCAAGCTCACACTCTGAAAAATGTTTCAAATATTTATTTTGTTCTTTTTAGAATTTTGAAGAAAAGCAAGGTGTGATTAGGTGTATTGATGTTTCCCTGAACATGCTTTTTCAATAAATATTATTTTCACTGGATGAAATTGTTTTGAGAAGTCCAGTAATAATTAGTCTCCAACACATTTCTATTGAGTTACGTGTTTCTGTTCTTGGCTGTGAAAAGCTTGAAGACACTTTATGAGAAGCCCCCTAAGAAACCAATCTTGAGCATCATGGTGTGCTGGGCCTTCTTCTATAATGTAGACCTCTTCAAATATATTTTAGTCCGTACTATGGGAGATGGACATTCTGCAGAATTCGGATTAAAATACATTGAATACAATTAATCATTTGGCTGTGTTGGAAGAATTTGCACCTCATTATTAGACTAGATTTTGGCTTAACGTAGATTGGCATCTCACCTAGACCCACCCCCGCTCTGTGCTTTCTGTTTAAGTGCTTTGCCAATACTTTGCAAACACACCAGACACGGGCCACCTGCTGGCACTGACAGAGTAAATAAACGATTACTAATGAGGATACTAGTGATTTGCAGGCTTTTTAGGCAGAATGATTGCACATTTCGAATTATTAGTTACTCCAGCTGTAAAACCCAGGGCTGTCTATAGTGTGAGCGAGCCGGCAGCCAGTGCAGTAATGAGGACATTGAGAGCTTTTGCATGACCAGTTAAATTGCTCATTTTCTCCATGAATCTCCAGGGGAACTACTTTGCAGATATTTCTGTACCCACACACCATACAAACACTTCATATTTGTTGAAAAAACGATATTGTTAAAATGTACCATCTGAGTGTTAAAACCCATTTCGTCACATTACACAGTAGGGAAAGTGAACAATTTGTAATTGCAATTTTCCCTCAAATGATAACTTAGAAAGTAATTTACTTGGACATGCACCTAAAATTAGACCAACGAGCGGTGCCATATTAAAAGGGGTAACAGTTATCGCTGCGCTTGGAAGGCTGTAAATGTTGTCCTATGATGAAAGGCAGAGACAGATCCGAGTGAAAGATGAAGGGTCTCTCTATAAAATGGTTGGAATAAATGGAAAGGGATGGAGCTCAGGGAAAAGTTGAGAGGCTTAAGTTTGGCTGGACAGAGCTACACAATGCTTAAATCTGCATGGTCGATGAGGTTTTATTGATATTTTAGGTAAACCAGCCATAGACCACCATCAGCTGCAGGTGTGACCAGGACATCCATGCCATCTGGAATCCCACGCTCTGCTAATAACCTAGCATTAGAGAAAAGGAAATGTGTGTTGTGGCACCTCCACCCTTGCTCCCTCTCTGGACTGCAGGGAAATGGTTGCTGCTGTTAAATGGCATCTACTGGTTCTACTAGAACAGAGTCACGGCAGCAGTGGAGATAAATGTATGCCAGACACCCTTCATCTGCTCATTAGCCTATGCCCGAGCCCTCTTCCTATCTGGAAGATATGTAGTTGAAGTAGAGACATTCTACATCCGTGGCGAGAGTGACTGAAATCTGAAAGATTGTGAGACCCCTGCTAACTAACTTAAAGCACAATCAAATCAACTAATGCTTTAATGTAGTCTTGATTTGTCAGTTTAAAAATGGGCAGAATGCTCACTGCGTTCCAGGTACTATCTGGGATTATTAGTTTGCTGGTTTGGTGGTGCATCACGCAGTAGTGAGATCACATCGCACATGGGAGATCGACCCTAGAGTTATAGGTTCTGCAGCGTCACTCAGTGGTTATCAAGTTATTTCTATTACCATTTATACGAAAACCAATTTACATTCTACATTTAGTTACTATAGAGCAGTGATGGCGAACCTATGGCACGCGTGCCACAGGTGGCACGCCGGGCCCTTTCTGTGGGCACGCGGCCATAGGTCCGCCATTAATGCAGAGTAGGCACCTGCCTGCCCGAAACGGCAGGCGCCAACTCTGCTTCCGGGTCGGGAGGCAGGGGGAGGGATCTATGATGCAGCTTCCCTGTCCTCCCGCGCGATGCTGTGTGGAGCGTTGCCGAGCGTTACCATGGCAACGCTCCACACAGCATCGCGCGGGACGACAGGGGAGCTGATTCACAGATCCCTCAGCCTGCAGTGCTTTCCACCACCGGACCACCAGGGATGGCTGTGCCGCGCGCCCCCCCCATCCCCACTTCATTAAAGGTAAGAAGGGGGGAGGGGAAACTGACACCCAGCACCCCTACCCCCCCAGCAGTACCCCTACCCCCCCAAGCACCCATATCCCCCCAGCAGTACCCCTACCACCCCTTCCCCCAGCAGTACCCCTACCACCCCTTCCCCCCAGCAGTACCCCTACCCCCCACAACAGTACCCCTATCCCCCCAGCAGTACCCCTACCCCCCCAGCAGTACCCCTACCACCCCCAGCAGTACCCCTTCCCCCCCACAGCAGTACCCCTACCACCCCCACAACAGTACCCCTACCCCCCAGCACCCCTATCCCCCCAGCAGTGCCCCTACCACCCCCATTAAAGGTAAGAAGGAGGGGGTTAGGGGGAGGGAGGGGGGGATACTGACACCCCCCCAAGCACCCCTACCCCCACAACAGTACCCCTACCCCCCAGCACCCCTATCCCCCCAGCAGTGCCCCTACCACCCCCATTAAAGGTAAGAAGGAGGGGGTTAGGGGGGAGGGAGGGGGGATACTGACACCCCCCAAGCACCCTTACCCCCCACAACAGTACCCCTACCCCCCAGCACCCCTATCCCCCCAGCAGTACCCCTGCCCCCCCAGAAGTACCCCTACCACCCCCAGCAGTACCCTTACCACCCCCAGCAGTACCCCTTCCCCCACAACAGTACCCCTACCACCCCCACAACAGTACCCCTACCCCCAGCACCCCTATCCCCCCAGCAGTACCCCTAACCCCCCAGCTGTACTCTTACCCCCCAGCAGTACCCCTACCCCCCCAGCAGTACCCCTACCCCCTACAGCACCCCTACCTCCCCACAGCACCCCTACCCCCCACACAGCACCCCTCTCACACACACATTACCCCTCATACACACACATACAGCACCCCTCTCACACACACAGCACCCCCCACAGCACCCCCCCCCACACACACACACAGAGCACCCCCCCACACACACACAGCACCCCACACACACACACAGCACCCCCCCACACACACACAGCACCCCCCACACACACACACAGCACCCCACACACACACACAGCACCCCCCCCCCCCCACACACACACACAGCACCCCCCACACACTTACACAGCACCCCTCATACACCCCCCCACACACACAGCACCCCCCCACACACACAGCAGCCCCACACACACACCAGCCCCACACACACACAGCAGCCTCACACACACACGCACCCCCCACACACACATGCAATTGCCGTGTTGGCACTTTAAGGAAAAACAAGTTGGCATGTATTGCGGTTCGGGCACTCGGGCTCAAAAAGGTTCGCCATCACTGCTATAGAGGATATACTGTATACAAACGACAAATGACAAACCAAAACCACATATTTATCTGATAAATAACACATGACGAATGACAAAATGCAACAACATATTTATCTGGTTCTGTACACTTTTCTGTAATTCACAATATAAAACTATTGGAACATTTTATTGGAGATAACATAAAGGCAGCTGTGCCATCAAATTGTTAAGTACCATTCAGAAGCCATTACAAAAATATCTCGGGCAAAATGAAAAGAAAAATACAAACTCTGTACTGGGAGAAATGTTTAGTGTGTGAGTGAATGATACATTATAAGGATAGTTGCTTGATAATCAGGGAAAACTTCAAACTGTGTATTTTATGATAGCCACCAAAGGTCACATCATTCTTCAGGGCTGGAGAACATGTTGACATTTGTTAAAGGGACTCTCTACCCACCATAACCATTTTATCTTACTAAAGTGGTTATGATGGAAAGATCTCATCCCTGCAGACTTTTTTTCTTTAAGGAACATTCAAGAAAGATAAAGCACTTCAGTTTCAACAGTTTATAAAAGTGCAGACTTCAATAGAGATTGCCACTTTTATAACTGGGGACAAAGTGTATCTCCGGGTGTCAATCAGACAACTGGGTAGGTTCTCTTCTGCTTCTGTTAGCTTCACAAAGCATTCGAAAAGAATTTGCGTATGCATTTCCTGGCTTCAGCTCAAAGGTTTCTTTATTCGGGGATCCACACTACAGACAGATAACATTCCAACCTTCTTGCAGGTTTGAGAAAGACTTGTTACATGACCGGACCATTACCTGCAGTGTGAACTCCTGAATTAAGGAACACATTTTTGCTGTGAAGATTCCTGTTTTCTGTGGTTGCACAGGTGTACGTACTTGCTTGTACTGACCAGACATCATCGTATTCAATAGGCCTGCATACAAAATATCTGGGATACCATTAAACAATTATAGACATAAAAGATTGGGAGTTTAACCCATGTTTTGCTGCGTCAACAAGTACTATTTGTCCTCTTTCCAAAGATTGTCCCTACCCCTGCTCTGTGCACCTGCAGTCTATTTAAATGAGTTATTAGACTTTATTGAGCTTATAACCTGTGCCGAGACATCGACCACAAACTCATTCCGTATTATAGCCTTTTCTTCAACTAGAGCTCAATTCTATCTGTACTGAATATCACACTTTACTCTCAATTCTTGAGTTTTTAATTCCACACTCCTCTTTCATTTCATTTCTCTGCCTGACATTGAAAGGATTAGACACTTTATTCGAGTGATGGGTTCTGCAAAGCAGGTGTAACTTATCAAGCAAATAACAATGTTTGCCTTTCATTATTCCTAATGGATGTGCACACGATATGGTTTTTGTTGGCATCTGCGGCTTTCGTTCTAGGTTTATAGAGCTGTTCCTAAGTCATTTGGATCCATTATTTGACCCAAGCAAGATAAAGCAAAGACACAGCAGACTATGAAGTAGAATAAATAAATCCAATTATCTTTACAATTTTATACAGATGAGAAGCGGCAAAGGTAAAACGGGAGAGATGATACAAAAAACGAAAAATACTTTTTATGGCTGTGATTCCAATCAATGATCACAAGTGGCAGATGATGTAAAACTGTTGGTCCCTCGTCAGCCATGAAAGTTCATTTCTAATACAATGTAAATGAAAGGCATCTCTGTTATAGCTAATAGCAAGAAATGCACAGCGCACAGATTACTTTGTGTTTTCAATTCAAGGGAATAGACCTAACACTACTAAACTGACAAGAAAGCTGATAGGAAATGGAAATCATCATATCGCATGACCCGGAGGAACAGTTTCATGCTCAGAAAGCTCCCGGTGCCAAAGGGCTTAAAAAACGTAGAGAAAGAGATTCTCAGACAGTTGAGTGCTTGGAAATAGAACAGTCGTATGTCAAGCCGGAGGTAGAAAAATACTGCAAACCATTACGATCACCCCATTTTTATTTATCAGACAAGTTATTCTGGAAACTGGTATCGGAAAGAAATAGAAAGGTAGTTTATATCGTGATAGCATTTTGTACATCACTTGAATTTAATCAATGAATAATATAGCGTACCTCCCAACTCCGGTGTCCTGGAAATCGGAACGCCGGTGGGATGGAGGTAAACCGAAGTGATTGCCGGGAAAGGAGATAAACTCGCCCGAGGTTCATGGCAGGTCAGTCTGGTGTGAATGTGTGCCAGCCTTGATGTAGTAGTTTTTCAGAATGTTTTTAGCTGCATATTTTGCTTTATATAGTTACATAGTTACATAGTTACATAGTTAGATAGCTGAAAAGAGACTTGCGTCCATCAAGTTCAGCCTTCCTCACACCTGTTTTTTGCTGTTGATCCAAAAGGCAAAAAAAAAAAAACCCAGTTTGAAGCACAATTTTGCAACAAGCTAGGACAAAAAATTCCTTCTTGACCCCAGAATGGCAGTCAGATTTATCCTTGAATCAAGCAGTTATTACCCTACATTGAAAGATTATATCCTTGAATATTCTGTCTTTGCAAATATGCATCTAGTAGCTGTTTGAACATCTGTATGGACTCTGATAAAACCACTTCTTCAGGCAGAGAATTCCACATCCTGATTGTTCTTACAGTAAAAAAACCTTTCCTTTGCCTTAGACGAAATCTTCTTTCTTCTAGTCTAAACGCATGACCTCGTGTCCTATGTAAAGTCCGGTTTGTGAATAGATTTCCACACAATGGTTTGTATTGGCCTCGAATATATTTGTATAATGTTATCATATCCCCTCTCAGGCGACGTTTTTCTAAACTAAATAGGTTTAAATTTGTTAACCTTTCTTCATAGCTGATATGTTCCATTCCTTTTATTAATTTTGTAGCCCGCCTCTGCACTTTTTCTAGTGCCATGATATCCTTCTTTAGAACAGGTGCCCAAAATTGCACAGCATATTCAATATGTGGTCTTACCAGTGATTTATAGAGAGGCAAAATGATATTCTCGTCCCGAGAATGAATGCCCTTTTTCATGTTTATGACAATACTTTATCTATGGTGATCTTGTAATAAGTTATGTTATTGTGTATCCTTTTTGAAGTGTCCTGTTTAAAACAAAAGTTGAGAATTAGGCTTGTTTGAATCAAGAAAAAAATGAACATATTGGAGGTGATTCATGTTTTATCCATGTGACGTTTTGGTTCAAACAAAATTCTTCCATGCAACCGTTTTGGTAAAACAATTAAGACACACACAAAAATTTAGCAAAACTTGGGCAATGTACTACAAAATATAAATATTGTGTGTATATTTTGCAGTATACTGGTAGGACCATTTTCCTGCCATCTGATTCAAAGATCAAGTGAGACGGAAGTAGAAGGAGCAATACAAATAAATCTATATTTATATTTATTAAAAATATAATCTATAAATATAGATTTATTTGATGTATTGCTCCTCCTGTTTTTCCCACTGTTGATTATGGCTATCCCCTAGCCATCAATCATCTTTTAATAATTATCTCTGTTTTTGGAGCCACAGATGGAACTCCAAATTTTGAAACAAGCAAAACTGCTTGTCCATGGTGTTTGTTGCATTATTTGTCCATATAGCACAGAGCCAGACAAGCTTTGCGGCCTACAGGAGGATCTGGCATGGGAGAGACGGCCGCTCTCCTGGTGCTGACCTGACCAGGTTGTGCAGATCGGTTTTCCCACCCCCCACCTTTTGGAACGGTGGGGGTCATCCCGGTGGCCACGGCCTGCAGACATATCAAGCTGACCTCCTCTGCTGTGCCTCCTCACTGAAAGCAGCAGTGCACCTTAACAAGATGGCGGCTGTCCTCTCCCTAAGAGTACCCCGACACACACAGTATGAGACGGTCTATCTTAACCCTACAGGAAACTTCATGGAGCAGCTGGAGAAGCTCTTTACCAGTTTCTGGGATGCCCTGCATGCACAGCAGGCTGCCATAGCACCTCCGCTACAAGGGGAAACTCAGGAGAACAATACTCGGCTGGAGAGTGAGCTTCCCCAGGGCGATCGCTCTTTTGGCACACATCTACCCACAACTACTAGTCCACCTGGGCTGAAGGCCAAGAGGGGCACGACCCCAAAGCAGACGGATGATAAACCACTATCAGCGGCGCCGTGCTCGTAGGTTTCTCTGTTTCTCCCCAAGGGGAAAGGACTTAAATTTTGAGGGATCTAAAGTCTGTGGCACAAGGATGCAGACCTGTAGCCTGACTCAGGACAGTGCCACAATGATTATACTGGGACTAATCAACCATCTGCCGATACTATATGATGTGATAATACGATTACTACTGTCCAGACGATCTTCTTAAATGTATTGTGCTCTAGTTATTGTATGTTTTTCCATAGTTTGCTTAGCATGTTAATTCAACATATTATTCTGTAGACAGCACTTTTCCTGTCTAGAGAGCCTACTCTGCTTCAAAGTTCCTATAGATTCTAGACAGGTATGCCTAGCCAGTTCCACTCCTTACTCTTACTCTGCATAAATAGACTAAGACATGTCTGAACCTGCTAGTTGATATATATATATATATGTGTGTGTGTGTGTTTAACCCCTATCATACAGGTCAGGATTAACTCTTATGTTATGCATTTTGATAGTAACTTGACATGTATGCCTTGCTAGCTTATTAAACAAAAAAAATAATCTAACCGTTAAAACATTGCTTCTACTAAAACAAAAACATGTGCCTGAATAGCAAATGTCACATCTTGTATTGCATACTGAAATTCTAAATATCTTGATACCACAAAAAAATAAAAACATAAATAGTATAAAATAACAATATAAAATATCACAATGTGTTTCGTCTCCTAAGGGCTTTCTCAAGTGTAAAGAGTTGAGAAATTTCATTTACACTTGAGAAAGTCCTTAGTGGACGAAACGCGTTGTGACTCCATAAGAATTGAATATTCTGCTTCACAGCCTTTTGCCCTATCAATAATTATTCTTGGTGTCAAATGACTGCAGATAAGAATTAATTATTTCTCATCAAATTATGAATAAGTTGAAAGCTGACATGATTAACAAATTCTTTCTGAGCAGGGTGTTCACTACCAGTGGGCATGATGTGTCTAATGTCATGTTTAAAGTAGTAATGTTTGAGATAGAAGCTTTGTGAAAAAAATGAATTGTAACTGGAACAGCTGTGATATGTCTCCTCTGTCCCTCCTCTTCTGGCACCAGGTACCAGAGGAGCAGGTTTTCAGGATAAAGACTTGCCTCCTATTCACTGGACAGGCAGGTATTGTTCCCTATATCGGCTCTTTTTTCAGACAGGCATTGCCTGCTCCAAACAATGTCTTAATAATGACACTTTTAGCTAATTAATTGAATTGATAGCTCTCTGCCAACAGGTCCTTAGACTCTGTGCAGGCAACTATAGCATCAACTAACAACTGCATCCAGAAAGCAGACATTTAAACTGGGATTCCTGAAACCACCAGAACTTGGATCACCAGAACTATCTTTCCTCAACTCTACATTCAGCATACAGTGAGAAATCTGAAAACAACACACCAAACATAACAACATGGAGAAACATGCAGAGAACAACAAACACAAAAATATAACTATATTACAAGAATCGGAGATGGGGGGAAACATACACAACATTCCACCTGCATTGACTGTAGTGAACAAATATATACAAATATGCAAATTGTTTAGCTTTTCACGTGCACACAACTCCAGCAAGCTGATAGAAACGGGAGAGGAAGGAGAGCAGCTTCTGCTATTCACGTTCGTGCTGAAATGTCATTGAAATTCTAAAGTTATCAAAAGATATCATAAGTGGCAATAGCTTTACTTATACAGAGGCTGATTTCCAACAAAATATGATGGTGGATGAAGCTTCAAACAGCATCTGTGCTCAGGGCACCTCACTACAAGTAAACAGAGCTAGTGGCCCTGTAGGATCTTCTATAAACTCTGTCTTTTGATTCCCACACGTGGACAAGAGTATAGCAGTTGTGTAGTTCCTGGTAGACAAAACCACCGATTGCGGTAGAGAAACAATGAGAGGAGAAGAGAGAAAGGTTTGGCTGGAAGGAAATAAACCTTTTCGGAATCGGCAAACACCCCACTGCTTTAATCTGCAATTGATAAAATGATGTCCCGTTTGACAAAGTAGGTGTAAGAGAGCTATAGAAGATTGGTGATATTTAACATCGCTGCCAACAGACCGAGTTTCACATTCCACCAACAGACAGGGTTTTACCAAGAACTACATTGGAAGAAAAACTCTTAAATCTTAGTCCTTTCCAAGTGGGTAGGAATGGATTAATGAAGCTTCTATCATTTGATATTTTCTCGCACATATCCAACCATACTCTACTTGCCATGGACTAGGAATGTAATTTCACTGAAATATTGCACAACACAACTTGAAGAGATGTGGTTTCATCTATCATGCCTAATAGAATTGAGCTCACAGTCTGAACCGAGGAATTATTATTGCCTGTTCCGATTCCAGGTGGCAACCTGTAATATTTTTACACTGTGACAATGTATACGGTATTCTTAATTGAACTGCCAAGTCATATTTTTTCACGATTGAAACATTCGGTCCACTGATGGAGCATAGGGGTTTTTAATCAGTTTAAGATCTACTCTGGGTTTTTGGCTCAGAACATATATAAATGGGAAAAGAACATTATACTCAATTTTTCTTTTTTTTCTTTTAATAGAAAGGAAAATATGCATCTCCTGGAATATTTCCTCTTTTTTTTTTTTACCTTGATCTTATCTAGCTATAAAACACAGAGTTATTATAAGTCTGACGGAGTTTAAAATGGAAGCGAAGTGCACTTAATTTATTGTGTCACTTAGGGTTCCATTACAAGGCTGACTTCCAGACCCAAAACCATTTATGAACTACTCTTTTGGGATTAAAAGCAGCTGGAAGACCAGCCAATCGGAATACAAAAAAATGAATACAGCCTCTCCTTATAATTGTTTATATGTATATAAGTGTGCACACGTGTGTGCATGCGCAAATATTTATTCATTTATAGGGGTGAGAGTGTAAGTTGTAAAATGGTGGATATTTATTTTTTGTGAGTAACCTGTAGTGGTGGAGAATTTTCTTGTTTTTTTTTTTTTTTATAAATCAATTAAAGGGATACTCCGAACACATAAAGCATGTTAGCTTGTTAATAATGTACCGCAGCCCATTGAGAAGTCTGTAAATGAAAATCCACGCACGCAGATCAAGTACGAAGACTTCTCATTGAGAGAACTCTGATTCATCAATCTGCTGGAACTGACTGAAAGGCTTTACAGGGAAGAAGGTGGGGGCTTGAAATAGCTGCCGATAGTAGATTTTTCTGGAAAGGCAGTGTTTACATTACTAGTAAATCCTCTAGTGTTACTCAGACGGCCACCAGGGGTGCTTCCTGGGTCACGCTCTGCATGTAGGCGCTGAACATTCCCCATAGAAATGCATTGATTTGATGCATCTCTATGAGAAGGTTATGATTGGTGCACCTTGACGTTTTACTACCCTATGGGAAGGCATTGAATTTACCGAGATTGTCAAATTTGATTATCTCAGCCACAGAAATGGAACAAGGCAGGCCAGTTGTGGCGAGACCGGCTAAAAAAAGGTAAATAAAATACTTTGTAGGGAGGCAGGGGAGACCGGACACCTAAACAGTGTTTTTTTTTTTTTTTTATTCTTTATTTTTGCGTGCAAGAGAGTATCACAAGTGGGCTCGTCATGCCCCAACAGCTTTGACAAGCACAAATACAGACATTTAACAGTTGGTTGGCATGTGGAATATTCTGCACAATTTTTTATAAACAAGTTGATTCAGTGAAGCTGCAACAATACTATAAGGTAATTTGTTTAAGTAGTCTAGTACACAGAGTACAACAGGAAAGCTTATTCAGAGGAGTGATATAGATGAGAAACATGGCATGTATAGGCATAGTGAGGGCTAATCTCTACATTAGAAGACATGTTAGGCAGTCTAGTGGGTTGGTTAAGCCTGGCTTTTGTCTGTCTAAACAGGCGGTACATGTTTGCTGGTTAAGCTAGGCTAGGGCTCAAGCTAGAATGACAGTTGCTAGATTACGGTGGTGACAAAACTAAAATATGCAATAACTATAAAAACTATCAAGGTTAAATAAGAGTCCAAACTTGAAAGGTGGTTTTACATATTTCCAGGATGAGTCTCTCATCGGGTAGGTCCAGTTACTCGGCTTGTCCTTTAAGTGACTGGGCATCACGGTTGCGGGTTGGAATACCTGCTCAGCCTATTCCCACTGGCGGCAAAAATAATGTAGGCGCGTGGGCGATATCGCTTTTTATCCGGTCATCTGTTGTGGGGTCTCGAGGTGAGGCAGGATGCTGTGGGCATATGGATCCCATAACGTCCGTGTGATGATGATGGGAGTAGCAGTCCCGAATATCCGTGGGTTCAGCCAAGTGCCTTCTCACTGCCCCTGTCTGTCGTGTTGAGCGGGTCTGCTGCTTGCTTAACGGTGAGCATAAATTTGTTGACCGATAGACGGTCTGAGGTGTGCCGGTCTGCTGGTGCAGGGAGTTGGCTGATGACGGGTAGTTAGAGTGCCGGAGCTGGTGCCTTAGTTGGGCTTTTTCCTGCTTGCGCTTACATGGTGGGGGATTCCCGCCAAGATGGCGTCGCGTTACTGGCCGAATCCATGCTGCCACCTTCTGTATCGCCCTCATGTAGGCCTTTCTTCGGGTGTGTAGCGTGGTCCACAGGCTGGCACAAATCCTGTCAAAGAACACCCCTATGTGCTGAGGTGGTATGTAAATTAAACGGTTCCTGTTTGATCGTGTCTGTGCCGCCATCTTGATTAGGGCCTGGTCGCTTCTCATCGTTTCCTTTGTTGTCTCTTGTGCTGGTCTCGATGTGGGGATAATCGTCCCAACGAGGACCGGGATGACCCCCACCGGTCCAGAGGGGGGGGTTTGGAGGTGAGCACTGTGTGGGTATCACCTGCGAGGTTACCATCCAGGAGAGCGGCCGCCTCTCCCTGTCTCGATCGCGGTTAGGCCTCCGGTCGGCACCGTGGGGACCCGATGGGGTACGAGAACATGTTTGGCATCAAAATGTTTCCCAGGGTCTCCCCCATTCAGTAGGCACCTTCCCAGCAACGAGTGGGCGCTGAATCGGGGTTTATCCCCCGTTTAGTCGCTGGTGTGCAGGAGCTCTCGTGATGCACGTCCACCCTGCTAGGAAGCCAGGCTCCGCCCCCCACCTAAACAGTGTTTTAACCCCTACAGTGTCCGGATTACAGGTTTGTGTTCCTGACACTATAGTGTTCCTTTACCTTTTAACCAGCAGCAAATTATGTGAACGATAGCTGGGTAGAGATGGTCTTCTATCCACATAGCGGATGGGGTATTGGGTGCAAGATGGACAACAAGGAGACACAATTTAGTTTGACATTTGGACCATTTCTAAGTGTAGTTCTTAGCAGACACCAATCTGTTCTGAACCAGATCATCATATTCTAAGCAATTCCTAGAACTAACAGCTGAATTGAATTTAATAAATATCCCAGGTGTAACTCATTAATTTAGTGTTTGGGTGTTAATAGTTTATAAAATTCGGAAATGTAAGGCTAAACTCCTGGCAATTTCCTTTTAAAGGAAACCCAATCGCCTCTCACAGTTATTTTGTTTCTGGGTTGTTGTTTTTTTATTTGTTAATATTTTAGCATTATCTCCTATTTATTTGCTGAATAAATACGAGCAAGGCTCGGGATCTGTTGTTTCATTACACGCTTAGTTAATTCCGACTTGGCAGGGTAGCAAGACAAGACTATGAAATGTCCATCTAATTAAATCTCTGACGATTAAGAGTTCCCCAAAGCAGGAAGACTAACGAGTACCAGAGATGTGAGTACGGGCAGATGCATCAAATAGATTAATTTTTCTTTCCTTAAACCAGCATATATTTTTAATTTTAATTCAGAAATGCTTCCTGGCGATTTGAAGTCTAAGTATAATTACGTATGGGATATTTTGTCTTCTGTTAATACATAATGATTTATCACATGTGAGTGGTCGGCTTTTGTAGTTACTCGTAACATTTGGCTCCTTCTGTCAGGAGATACTGGGTCAACCTATAGTCCGCTGTCATGCCCGATGCCCAGGGGTCTGAATCAAATCCAGTTTTTATCATCTTCTTCTCTACTTGAAATACCAGTACATATTCAGGGCTCGAAATGTCCACTTACTACTAGCCATTGGTGAGTGAATATTTATCCTCGGCGGGTAGAAATTCACCACTTGTGGGCTGTTTCGGCTTGCAGTGGCAAGAAACTTTTAAAGCATGGCTAGTAGCCCAGGACTTAGAAACATCGAATTTGACAGCAGATAAGAACCACTCGGCCCATCTAGTCTGCCCAATGTTTTAAATACTTTAATTAGTCCCTGGCCTTATCTTATAGCTAGGATAACCTTATGCATATCCCACGCATTCGTAAACTCCTTTACTGTGTTAACCTCTACCACTTCAGCTGGAAGGCTATTCCATGCATCCACTACCCTCTCAGTAAAGTTATACTTTCTGATATTATTTTTAAACCTTTGCCCCTCTAATTTAAGACTATGTCCTCTTGTTGTGGTAGTTTTTCTTCTTTTAAATACAGTCTCCTCCTTTACTGTGTTGATTCCCTTTATGTATTTAAATGTTTCTATCAAATCCCCCCTGTCTCGTCTTTCCTCCAAGCTATACATGTTAAGATCCTTTAACCTTTCCTGGTAAGTTTTATCCTGCAATCCATGAACCAGTTTAGTAGCCCTTCTCTGAACTCTCTCTAAGGTATCAATATCCTTCTGAAGATACGGTCTCCAGTACTGCGTACAATACTCCAAGTGAGGTCTCACCAGTGTTCTGTACAATGGCATGAGCACTTCCCTCTTTCTACTGCTAATACCTCTCCCTATACAACCAAGCAGAAAGAATTCTCCCCTCCTTGCCTTTCTGTTTCTCAATCACACATAGATCATGCCTTTCCTACCCTTCAGACATTCTCCCCAGCTACTGACCAAGAGGTGGCTGCTCTTCTTTGCTCCTCTCGCCCCACCACTTGCCCGCTCGATCCTGTCCCATCTCACCTTATTAGATCTCTCTCCACTTGTCTCGTGCCTTCTCTAACACACATCTTCAACTGCTCGCTCTCCTCTGGCATCGTCCCTGCTGACCTTAAACATGCCACTGTAGTACCTATACTAAAAAAACCATCCCTCGACCAATCCACCCCCTCTAACTACCGTCCCATATCCCTGCTCCCTTTTTCCTCAAAGCTTCTGGAAAGACTTGTCTTTACCCGTGTGTCTCATTTCCTCAATTCCAACTCTCTCCTTGACCCTCTTCAATCTGGCTTCCGCCCTCTCCACTCTACAGAGACTGCCCTTATCAAAGTTACTAACGACCTAATCGCAGCTAAATCCAAAGGCCACTACTCCATACTAATTCTTCTTGACCTCTCAGCGGCCTTTGACACCGTTGATCATGCTCTCCTTCTTCAAACTCTTCAATCGCTTGGTCTCTGTGACTCTGTCCTCTCATGGTTTTCCTCTTATCTCTCCCAACGCTCATTCAGTGTCTCCTTTTCTAATCATACCTCCTCCCCTTGCCCTGTCTCAGTTGGAGTTCCCCAAGGCTCCGTCCTTGGTCCCCTTCTATTTTCTCTTTATACTGCCTCTCTTGGCAAACTTATTACCTCTTTTGGATTTCACTACCACCTGTACGCTGATGACACCCAGCTATATCTCTCCTCCCCGGACCTCTCCCCTGCCGTCCTGCAACGTGTCACTGCTTGCCTTTCTTCCATCTCTGACTGGATGTCCTCCCGCTTTCTGAAACTCAATCTCTCAAAAACTGAGCTCCTTGTCTTTCCTCCTCCTAATACTGATCCTCCTCTTTCGCTCTCCCTCCAAGTTTGTGGTACCAACATCAGTCCATCCTTGCAAGCACGCTGTCTTGGCGTCATACTTGACTCTGGTCTCACCTTTGAGCCTCACATCCAGCATGTTGCCAAATCCTGTAGATTCCATCTTAAAAACATAGCCCGCATCCGCCCCTTTCTTGCACCAGATACTACCAAGGAGCTTGTCCATGCTCTAGTAATTTCCCGCATGGATTATTGTAACCCTCTCCTGATTGGTCTCCCCAATAGCCGTACTGCACCCTTACAGTCCGTAATGAATGCTGCTGCTAGATTGATTTTCCTCTCTAGTCGTTTCTCTCACACCTCACCCCTCTGCCAGTCCTTACATTGGCTTCCTGTATGCTATAGGAGTCAATTCAAGGTACTAACTCACACCTATAAAGCACTGAACAACTCTAGCCCCTCTTATATCTCCTCACAGATCCATAGGTATGTCCCTTCTCGGTCTCTCCGTTCTGCCCGTGACCACCTCCTGTCCGTTGTCCGCACTCGTACGGCCAACTCGCGCTTGCAGGACTTCTCACGGGCGGCTCCCTTCCTATGGAATAGCCTGCCTACCGCCATCAGACTCTCCCCTAGTCTTGCATCTTTTAAGAAGTGCCTTAAAACCCATCTCTTTAGGAAAGCTTATGGCCTCCAAGACTAACCCTTACCTCACATACCTGTCTCTTGCCCTCTCCTAAAGGGCAGCCCACCTTATTTGATTGTAAATTCCTGTCCTAATGTGTTTTACACCCCACCTCCTATAGAATGTAAGCTCGTTTGAGCAGGGTCCTCTTCAACCTATTGTTCCTGTAAGTTTATTTGTAATTGTCCTATTTATAGTTAAATCCCCCTCTCATAATATTGTAAAGCGCTACGGAATCTGTTGGCGCTATATAAATGGCAATAATAAATAAATAAATAAAGCATTCTGCTAGCATTTCCTGCTGCTCTATTACATTGTCTGCCTACCTTTAAGACTTCACACAATTTACAGCAGGGCGCGGGGCGGAGTAGTGGAAAAATCTGAAATCAGGTTCAGATTCATAAACTGGCCGAGTTATCGGCTAGGTGCATCTACCTGGACTACAAGGGGGCTTTTCCAAATCATGGAGCAAGCAACAGGGAATAGGGTCTTTTGTGGGGGGACGTAAAGACACAAGGATTCTGAACTTACAAGCACTAACGATGTAAAGCTGAATGCTATGTAAACCCCATTTACCATGTATTCAGACTGGCCAGGGCTGTTCTCTAATGTAAATCGACTGTCTCCAGTTTTCATTGTGTCTTGTAGCTCATATCATTCATTAACCAGTAGGGGGAGCTAACCTAAAGAGCAATGTCTACAGATCCCAAGGTGACAGGTAAACAGATTTTTACTGAGGGAGTAGTGGATACATGGAACAGGGTTTCATCCGTCAGTAAACCAAAACAAGAATATCTCAGACATGTGTTTGTCCTGATCAGTAATCAGAAGCAACTGCTAAACATGTTATTTTTAATGGATTGTGATCTGCTGTCACAAACCATGCATGCACACATTTTAAAGTGATAAATCAAACCTAAAATGAATATTCTTTAAGCGGTGAATTGAAGAATCAGAATTTGCAGAGTGTCGGCTAAGTAAATTTTAGAAATCTAGCTTTTTTTTTCTGCAAATGTTTGAATAAGAAAGTGATAAGTCTCAATGTATTGTTTATTTTAATCATCTGGATTACTCATAGGTATTATTTTTAGAATGGCTTTTTTATGTCTTTACACTATAGCTAAACATTAATCAGGCATGTATAATCTATCACTATGTTGCAAATGTTTAAAAAACAAGTTTAAATGTAAATATAAAGTCTATCCCCACTGCAGTGTTATAATTACAAGTTATTTATAATTAAACTGTATGTTTGTATTAGGTATGTGCCAAGTTATTAATGATTATTAAATATCACGTCCAATGTGATAACTTGAAGTTATTGATGAAACCGGACCTGTATGTTCAGATTTGTTTTATTAATGATCATTATTTCTCATTTTTAGGAAATCCGTCAGGGCTGAAAATGACCCTCGATGGCTCCTTTAACTGCAGAAGTGGAATGTCGATTAAACTTTGGCAAGTGTGTAACTTTATTCCTGATTGTGAAGATGAAGAAGACGAAGGAGACTTGTGCAGTGAGTCTTGTTTTTTCTTTTTTGTTTAATAAATTGCAGAAACAAACAGTATCATTTCAAAAAATGTTGCACAACAAGCTGCAAGCCGAACAAGTAATTCTGGAGCTAAAATGCTGAGCATATAATTGCTTGAAGTCAAATACTTGTTCACTGATTGTATGTGTATCACAGGAAAACTGTAAAGAACGATAAGCTACATTTACAAGAAAAGCTGCAGTAACTCTGGGAAAGTGTTAGGTAAGTAGGAATTTAGCTGGTTGTCATGGTGATTGCCCCACTGATAGCACATTGCTCTAGAATTGCAACCGGTCTTAATTAGTGGGTATCTCCTTTAGACGCGACACTCATTGATTATCTGTGTTCTCCTCAATCCCATAAAACATGTTTGTTAAGCGCCATCGTTACAATCTGCTGCGTCTATCCTACCCTGAAATCAATCAATCAATGCAAATACCAATGAGTTTCATTATTTAGCTCTATTCGATCCGAGCTACTAACAGAGATACTGATTGCGTAACTAACCGGTATCCTGATTCAGTAAACATCAATTGTAACAAATGCAAATCTAATTGACAAAATAGAGGCCCAAAAAGCAGATTTGGAAACATTCCCCAGCTCAGCTAAAGATTTTCCTATTTAGAGATCAATTCTCTACAATTTGGAATTTAGTCATTAAATGCTTTAATAGTGTCTGTAAAGCACATTTTAAGAACCAAGCTCACAGTACAGGAATCTCCACGTTGTTTTATCAGGACATGTGGGATTTTGTCATCATTGCTCATTACTGTATTATCTAAGCCCTACTGTCCATTTAATGTATATGTAGAAATGTGTGTGTGTGTATATGTATGTATATATATAACTGTTGTGAATCATTTGCATATCTCTAGTTTGACTTTGAAAAGCCCCGTTTGGGCACAGAAACGTGAGAAATCACATTTCCACAACTATCCCAGAATTCCCAGCTTGATATGCAAATGAGCCCAGAGATGGGTACTGTTTTAAACACAGTTATTTTAAACCATAGCATGGGCTGTGATCAAAAAGGACCAGTGGCCAACCATAGACTGTACAGTTTCAAACTTGGGGATCTCATCAGCATGTCACCAGTTCTGGTCTGGAAGAGACTGTATAGCACTCAGATAGCCACCAGAGGCTTTTCAACAGAAATAGCTGAAACTTGGCCATTTCAATCTGATTGGCTCACTGTGGAGTTCTGCCGCACACGCGCACTGGCCTCCCAATGCCGATGCTCTCAGCCAATGAGGAGTGCCGCAGCCTAGAATTGGAAAACAGTTCAGTAAATCTTTTCATTTTAAACATTGGGGGGCGATCCCCTAAGGGGTGACTGGCGCTATAGTTTTAGGAATACACATTTACTATGGTGTTCTTTTAATACTGAATATTTTATAATATCCAATAAAGAATTGTGAGTTCATGGAGGACTACAGGATGTAAACAATGTACGGTATTCCTGAGTCACTCATTATATTCATTATATCAAGCCATCAATAAGATTTTAATATAACAAATATGGTACATTAACATGGTTCGCATTACTCAGTCTGCAGCTACATCATGATAAACAGAGAACGAGTTCACTAATAAAGTGGCTGGCCGTGCCATTTATACATAATGGAATTTACATGATTATATTATATTATTTTCTAGGCAGAACATAACTTGCCTGATATACATATACATTTGTATAATAATCTGATTTACCTCTATATGGATGTTTCTCTATCTGATTACCTTATTTCCCCCAGCGTGCCAGTCTCACTGCAGCCACCCCTCCTCTGCTGGCTGAGATTATTAGTACCGATGATCTTAGCAAATCCAATGCTTCCCTATAGGGAAGGCTACTGTGTATGCTCAGCAACCAGCACTCTGAGCCAATCAGCTTCTCTACGGGGAGCGTTTGGTGTCTCCATGCAAGTATGAGTTTGTTTTATCTCTATATGTTAATTCGATAAGGCAACAATGCAAAGACAACTTGCTGCTATATATTTGTTAAATGCTTTATTAAACCCCATTTACTGTTGGTACCTTTAACTTAATGTAAATAAAATACATAGTACTTTTATCTCTTGTGTCATTTAGTCTCCAGCACCATCTTATTCTGTAAATCCTACTTGTCTTGTAGTCACTACTTGTTTGTCAGTGCACCTGTTGGTGCAGCACTGTAGAATACGTTGGCACCTTGTATTTATAATAAATATTCAGCTGCAGTGTTTGTTACATATAATGAATAAAGTCCATATATAGGCCGTGTGATAGCTCAGGAGATAGGGCTCCAGCTGCAGGAGCTCAGTGACATTATCGTCACCAAAACAACTTTAGCTTAACAAAACATACCCCTTAAGTTTCACAGCACAATTCTCTGCCATTTAGGACTTAAATCACTTTTGTTTCCATTTATCCACCCCAGCCACACCTCCCCTGACTGTGACTCAGACAGCCTGCATGAAAACAAAATGGTTTCACTTTCCATCAGATATATCTTACTTTAAAGTTTGTATCTCCTGCTCTGTAAATTAAGCTTTAGTTACACTCAGGAGGCTCCTGGGGGATCTAAAAAGCTATTAACAGAGCAGGAGAAAATAAATTCTAAATTAAACAGAATGTGCAATAAAGGAAGTGTAAACATTAGATGACTCTTTACAGAAAGTGTTTAGGAAGGCTGAGCATGTCACCTGCAGGGAAGTGTGACTAGGGTTCATAAACAAAGTGATTTAACTCCTAAATGGCAGATAATTGAGCAGTGAGACTGCAGGGGCATGATCTATACACTAAAATTGCTTCATTAAGCTAAAGTTGTTTTGGTGACTATAGTGTCCCTTTAAATCCTAGAAAGATTCCTGGCGATGTTTTTATGATATGCTTTAAACTGGGTAGAATTAACATATGTACCCCAGGACATACTTGGAAATTAATTCCACGCTAAATGTACCTTTCCTGGTTAAATATAATTGTGGGAAAGATGCCTATGCCACGTGCTCTTGGAGGAGCCTGCTGGCTAGCCTCCTGCCCAAAGACTATGGGCCATGTACAAAGACCTGTAAAAATGATGTGTGACGGAACACCGTCACTGAGTACCGTGCCCACTCGTTTGCCTGCTTATTATTTCCAGGTCATCAGGCTGGAGATCTCCCTATCTAAGAGGCAATGCATTGTTTGTGGGCCCCCCTTCTTCGCAACTTATGTTTGGGCTTGGTTGCAAGACCGTGCTTGTCCCATTCTGGATATGATTTTGAAACACAAGGGGTTGTTTGTTCCTGAAAGCTGCTGAGCATTAACATGTCAAAGGACTTCCTATCTAGGAGGCAATTAGGACACATGACAAATTCAAAGAGTTAATTTATACTGCAGCCGGACTTCCAGGCCACTTGTGTGTGACTTCTCACATCTCCTAGCAGAGTGGCTCTGTTGGGGCTCCCAGCTTTAAAGAGGAACTGGGTTGTAAGCTCTGACCTTCCATACAATCAATTAACCCCTTTTGCAATGTTAAAATGTGTGTGTGGGGGTTTGGAATTGTTGTAGAAATGAAAGAGGCTTCCTCAGGAAATTATCTCTCAGGCACAGAGGGTCAAGGGAGGGATTACCCTGTAACTTTGTGTTGGAAACCCCTTGCAGGGAACTTTTGCATAAGAAGGCCATGTGTGGCCCTGAATAAAGATAGTCTACTCCCAGCATTAAGCCTTGACTCATGTGTGGGGGGGAATGCTATATTGCTCTTATACTGCTATACCTGCCATACTCTTTGGAGGAGAGCTCTAACCACTGGGAGCTGGATCCAGGGCTTGGGTCCAGGGTGGGAAGATGCGGTGAGACCCCAGCCAAGCTGCGGCGGCTAAGGGCTGGAAGTGCTTATGGTGTCCCGGCAAAGTGCTTATGGAACTTGGTACCATAAGAAAGTGTGATTGGCGGAGGTACCTAGTCGGGGTACCAGGCAGTCCGCCACAACAATATATTATCATGGACAATTACTGCTATCACACCAACAGCACAGACTATTTTGACTTTGTGGTTTGTCTAAATAAGGCACAAAATTTATAATGGCAAGTACTAATAAACCAATCTCCTAAAACATTGATTCAAAAAACTACTGGAAGGTGTAGAGAAATGTAGTGAATATTCTAATTATAAACTAAATCTTTCAAAGACACAAGCTATGTATCTGCACTTACCACAGTCCTATTGTGTGGACCTCTTTGAAATGATTGAAATTGATTGGTCTAGTAATGTTATTAACCACTTGGGGGTAAAAATATGTTCTAATGTAGAAAAGACAACATCTTATAATTTTGAACTCTTGCTCAATGATTTAAAAATAAAAATGGACTCGTTGGAAAAATATTCAAATATCCTGGATGGGGCGTTTTGTCCCAAAAGCCTACATAATCACGAATGTGTTATACCTCTTCAAATCAATTCCCATGAGAACCCCCGCATATTTACTGAGAAAATTCAAAATAATTTTCTCTAGCTATGTACGGGTCTCGAAACAACCTCACATTGCAGGAGACATACTAAATAGAGGATTGAGAACGGATGGGTTGGGTTATCTTAATCTAACTAAACTTCAAGATATCTGTTTAATGTCCCATATGATTGCCTGGAATAATGAACTAAACGAAGATCTCCCATGGTTCGATATCGAGAAATCCAGATGTAAGGGTTATCTCAGAATTAAACATTTCCTGATTTCTATGTTTTATAGCCAGAATGACAAACAGGGCAGATTCATTGAATCATATATCCCCCAAAATCTAATTTCTAAAATGTCAGAAGTTATAACCTTTGAAGAAGAGATAACTAAATCTAAATATATGAACAATTGGGAACAAGACCTTTAGAATGTATTTCCCCTTCCAGTATGGTTCAAAGCATGGTACACTACCAGACTACTCCCGCAAAACTATGCTGGAGATGCTATTAAAAAAAGGCACGTTAATTAGACAAATGTTTAGAAACGGAACAAGTATTAAACTACCTTCTTCTGGTAAGATATTGAAAGCTGTAAGTTGGACAGTTGAAATATAACTAATGTTACTAAAATATAAAGGATCTGTAAACTGAATGTAATAAGATATATGTATAAAAGAAAAAAACATTTAATAAAGATTTATATATAAAAAAGAAAAATAAATTCAAGAGACATTATAAAATAATTGCTAGTGTTATTGCAACAGACACTGGTAGTAATGTATTCATGGATGCCATTAGTAAATTATATAATCACACACTTAGTCACAACATAGACCTACAAGCTGTGTTTAACAAGGCAAAACAGGTGCTAATTTGGGGAAATCACCATGGAAACCAATAGAATGTATTTCTATTTCACACTTTGTTCTAGAACCCAGTCCAAGTACCAGTGGCGGATCCGGGGGGGCAACGGGGCAACACACATACATTTTTTTTTTACCTGCTGCCTTATTTGCGCCCTAAATATCATGTCGATATATTTTTCTCTGATGCACAGGATTTATGATTTTTTCTGCCACTATAAACTTAGCGGTCTTCTGAAATGGAAATTTTTGGAGCACACTGTCAGAATTTACTATGAAGAAAACTGTCTCTTTGTAGAAGACTTTTAAGAAATACAATCAAAATAATGATGGAATTTAACATCCACTTTTCAAAACACTTTGACAAATATTCCCCAATGAGTCCTGCTGCTTAGTTGTTAGTTAAACTCCAACTAAGAAAAGCTTACATTATTGGTGTCGGTAATTTTCTTTCATCTGCACACAGTCAAAATGGAAACACTGACGTCCATTTGAGTGGTTTATTGCAGAACGCACAGTTGGGGCCTCCAAGGGAGAATCAATATAGACAAAATTTATACAATTTCTTGGTTACATATTCTAAGACATTCTAATCAATTCTAATTCAAATCAGAGTTTATTTTTGCACTTTGTAAATCTTGCATTTAAAGGGACACTATAGTCACCTGAACAAGTTTAGCTTAAGTTTTGGTGTATAGAACATGCCCCTGCAGCCTCACTGCTCAATCCTCTGCCATTTAGGAGTTAAATCCCTTTGTTTATGAACCTAGTCACACCTCCCTGCATGTGACTTGCACAGCCTTCCATAAACACTTCCTGTAAAGAGAGCCCTATTTAGGCTTTCTTTATTGCAAGTTCTGTTTAATTAAGATTTTCTTATCCCCTGCTATGTTAATAGCTTGTTAGACCCTGCAAGAGCCTCCTGTATGTGATTAAAGTTCAATTTAGAGATTGAGATACAATTATTTAAGGTAAATTACATCTGTTTGAAAGTGAAACCAGTTTTTTTTTTCATGCAGGCTCTGTCAATCATAGCCAGGGGAGGTGTGGCTAGGGCTGCATAAACAGAAACAAAGTGATTTAACTCCTAAATTACAGTGAATTGAGCCGTGAAATTGCAGGGGAATGATCTATACACTAAAACTGCTTTATTTAGCTAAAGTAATTTAGGTGACTATAGTGTTCCTTTAACTAATCTTTGTTAAAAACAAACATTTACATGTTACCGCCCATACATACTTTTACAATATGGTCCAAGATGATATGCTACAGGTGCATTGCTTTAGCAGTTTGGTTACGTCATTCTAACACCTTTAACATTCACACACATATTTGAATTCATACACATAATGAGAAAAGAAAACACATTTTAAGCAAACTCCACAAATTCAATTATTATTAGCCCTTTCACCTCTGCCAAAATCCCCATAATCCATAGTCCTATCACTGTGGTCTTAGGTGGTCTTCCTCTTAGCATACCTGTAAGGTATAATCAATGTATTTGATATATGTTTTCTATGAGTAAGCAGGTTGAAGGTCCAAAATGCGTTGGGTCTTTTTCTCTTTGACTTCTCAGTTGTAAGGCTGTCTTTATGCTGTGTTTATATATTTTTTAGAAGTGCCAATAAATATTCTCTTATTGTTGATCTCATGCTGGTGGGGTGGACACAACACAACACAGAGGGGCATTTTCTAAACTGACAGGGGATTTATAATGTAAGGTCACTATAGTCTAAATAGTCTACGTTTTGGACTTAACTCTTACGGATAAAGCTTCACAAATAAAATGCCTGCGTGATGGAAAATGTCCGTCACGCGTCCTTAAGGGGTTAAATGTCAAATTCGCTTTGATTTCACTTTGGATCTTTACTTTAGGAACTTTTAATTAATTGCTGCCAATTATAAAGTTATGGCTTAGTGTGTTCCTTGCAAGAAAGCTTTATAGAATCACACAAAATAAGAATAATTGCATTGCTATATTTGATTTATTTTCCCGTATATAACTTTTAGTTATATTTACTACTCATTTTAGCTTATAATGACTTCACAGTGCTGCATGAGCTTTAAATGAAGCTAAACACAATTACATATTAACGGGCAGGAAATTATCTTCAGATGATCCGTCTCTTATATAATAGAAATGATGGTCAGATCATACAGTTATTTTCGTAGTCTCGATTCATTTAAATTCCCCCAGCTGGATATCCATGTTTTAACATTTTTCTTTGTATTAAACCATTTACTTTCTGGCGTTGTGATGTGTAAAATGCTTTAAATTACACCAACTGCCGGGTTTGTATTCCGCGTGTGCATTAAATCATTTTAGTAAACATTTCTCAAAAAGCCATTACTTAAAAACTCTGCGCTTCCCTCCCACTGCCCTAGCTCAGGAGACTCAATTATCATCCTTCCCTTTGGACAAAGCAAGAGTATTAAATAGGAAATGTTTGGGGCGTGGGGGGGGGGGGGGAGGGGGGATGACGTCATGTATGTAATTCGCACTTTACATCAGAAAAAAAAAATAAACGGAAAAAATTATATTTTTTGTTAATTTAGAGGTTTCACAGGAGGTGACTGTGTTTGATTTGTCTGATAGTTTTCGAGAGTATGGTTAACTGTCAGACATCAATATCACCTGCAGATGTAAAGATCATTATGTGTGTCTCGTTGTTTAACCGGCATATTCCATATTCCAGGCGTTATCATGGACTATGGTACGTAATAGAGGGTGTATTTATTTCTAAAAACACTTTGTTTAAAAAGTGTGTATCCTATTAAGGGTTAATATGTGTGCATGGGTAAGAAAACCCCGATCTG
The DNA here is from genome assembly GCF_036172605.1 of Pelobates fuscus. Taxonomy (NCBI): domain Eukaryota; kingdom Metazoa; phylum Chordata; class Amphibia; order Anura; family Pelobatidae; genus Pelobates; species Pelobates fuscus. The sequence goes on from NC_086318.1 coordinate 433,638,895, forward strand.
TCTCATTGGAGATTTTGAGTTTTATATGAAAGCAGCGAGGTGAATTGTTAGTGTAGGACTTATCTAAGAGGCTTACATGTTAATGGCCATTGGAGTGACACTGAAAACCTAGGGATTTGATATAGTGCGCAGGTAACTTTTGCTCTGGATTTTAACCTAGTTTTCATGTATTCTGGCAAAAAGTAAGACTTTTCTAGTATTTAAAGCTTGGCGTCCTCTGCAGCCCCTAAAATATTAAAAAAGGAAACCTGGCGTAGTCTATCCAACTTCTGACTCCATTACCGGCTGAGAAAAAGAGTGTAAAGCACTTACTCTCATCATTGCCTGAGCCACAGCAGGATTGACACGCCGGCTTTTGATGGAAAAGAAAGAGACACACTGGGGAGGCAAGAAAAAGGGGCTTTGATAGCGGGAGAGGGAAAAGTAGGGCTGGATAGAGAAATATGGAGTCTGGGATGGAGGGAGAGAGAAAAGTGGGCTATTAAATTTTTTTTATGCATTTATAAAGACTTGGCGCAGGGCGCCTTATAACCTTGGCCGACATTTGTTATATATCTAAAGCGGAAGTTCTCTTGTTTTGCCCCTGTTTGGACAAAGCCTTTTTTTTTTTTTTTTTTACAAATTGCACTTTAATTCACGTAATACCTTTCACTTGGTGATAAATGGTCAACTTAAGCCGCACATTTGTCATTTCGTTATAATTCTGCGTCTATCTGTCAGGCCCACGTGCTGAGTCAAACAAAGCACTTTCATAACAACACAATTTAAAACGCTTGTCAATTACACTCTGTGCTGCTCATGTTGTTATTAGATTTCAGAGAGCCCATTATAAATCTCAAACAGTCAAAAGGCATTTTATACCAGGAATCTAAAAATATGCTGCCTATAATTAACCATAACGACAAGGCCTTTTAGACAGACCTCCCACTCGCTGTGCCTAAATTAACGGCAACAGATTTCTAATCGGGCACTTTTTATAGCAAAACAACATTTGTGCAATTACTAAAACCAGCCATTCATTTACTTTGGCCTTCGATAAAACTGCCCGGCTATGTCACAGGGTTTTATGTGATTTTAAACATTGCAAAAAACTGTTTGTTCTACAGTTTAACTTATCTGACCTGTGACTTCTGGGATCGGCTAGAAATTATCGTGTTTCCCGCCCGAAGTTTATACACAGAAAGATGGAGTATGGGCATCATTTCTTTCAGTGCCATAAGGTTCTTCTTGTTCTTCTCTAAAAATGACCATTGAGGGCTAAAGCTTGGATTTGTTTTTTTAGTGATGGAGGTTAGTGGTGTGGTAATGATAGAGGGTCAGGAGATTTTTCAGATTAGAGTGAACTCTGGGTTAGGGGACTTAATCTTAAGGGTCCATAAGGTTAAGTAGACATAGGGTTAAGGGGTGCCTGCCTTCAGGTGCTGTGGATTACCATAATAGTTACCATAATAGTTAGCGTATAAAAAATTGTCTACAGTAGCTTAAAGGCAATTAACACTAGCTATAAGTCTCCCTTAAAGGGATTCTATAGTGTTCGTAATACATACCTGTATTCCTAATACTATAGTTCCCTCTGCCCCCCTCAAGCATATCAAGGTTTAAAACCCTTTAATCTCTTTCCTGATTCCATTACCGATGTCCCTTGGTAGGTGCTATGTCGTCATCCGACAAGGGACATAGTGCGCGTGCACAGCGAGGGTATTAGGCCCTCCCCATTGGAAAGCATTGCCTCAATGTTTTCTGATAGGGGTTTTCACTGGTGCTGGATGCCCAGTATCATTTAGGGGACCTAGAGTCTGGTAAACTTGCTGAAGTGCCTCTAGTGCCTGTCTGATAGAAAGTCACGAGAGGCTGTCCTAGTACTGCAAAGTAAACATTGCAGTTTCTCAAAAAAGGTGATACAGGGACACTGCAACCACACCACTTCAATGAGCTGGACTGGTCTGGGTGTCTAGCACTGTGATGACTTCCGCCATTATAAACAGTGCAATAATGACATCATGTTGTATTAATTAGTCAGTTATTGCTTCACTTTTTTAAGTGATTCATTTTCGCCATGTTATCTGTATTAATAGGCAAAGAATGTTCTGTCTCTGTGCAAACAGTTACTATTCGACAATAATCTCTACAGCACACAAAAAACACCCTGATTACAAAAAACAGAACTGTTTATACTGTTAACCCCTTAATGCCGTCCCGCTTTAATTGGGCTTTAAAGCTGTTGCGGCGGCATAGAACGCCGTAACGGCTGAAGCCCCTGGAGCGCCCGGTATACTCACCTTACCGGCTCTCCGCTTCGGGAGGACTGCCTCACAGCCCAGGCAGCCCTCCCATGGCAAAAGAAGCTCCCAGGGGCCATGTGATCGCTCTCAAAGAGCGATCACATGGCCCCCTATAGCTGGCTGTGGATCTGCCAGCAGGGGGACTGTCTAAAATGTCAGAAAGTCCCCCTGCTGGTGGGAAGTATATAAAAAAAAATAATTAAACATGTGTATAATATAATAAATATATTTATATATATATAATATATATATATATCAAATGGCACACTGACTGCAGTCCACTCTTTCAAATACTTGGGTATGATGTTAGACCCCAATCTATCTTTTGGCCTCCACATAGAAAAACTTGCATCTAAACTTTATCCAAAACTAGGTGCCCTGTACAGAAACAAATCCTGCCTAACCCCTACAGTAAAGGAAAAGATTGTACAGCAAATGCTGATGCCAATCATTGATTATGGGGATGTAGTATATGCATCTGCATCGCAATCCCACATTAATAAACTCAATACATTGTACAACTCGTTCTGCCGATTTGTGCTACAATGCAGGGACGGACTGACAGCTTTGTGGGCCCCCAGGCAAAATTACATCCTGGGCCCTTCAAAGACCAAATATTAACTATTAAATAGGACACTATAGTCACCAGAACGACTACAGCTTAATATAGTTGTTCTGGTATCCACAGCCAATCCTTGCAGGCTCTTTTATGTAAACACTGCCTTTTCAGAGAAAAGGCAGGGTTTACATTACTGCCTAGGAACACCTTTAGTGGGAGGCACTGATGTTTAACGTCTCCACGCTCTGCCTGTAAACTTGAACACTTCCTATAGAGTTTAATTGATTCAATGCAACTCTATGAGGAGATGCTGATTAGTGCAGCGTCGTGTTTTGCTGCGCATGCGCAATTGCCTCTCAATTCTTTCCTATAGGAAAGCATTGGATTGGTTGATATAATGCAATTTGGATGGAACCAGCTGCAACGAGATTGGCGTGGCACTGGAATAAAGGCGAGTAAAAACACCTTTTACTTCTCTGATGAGGGGCTGGCCATCGAAATTATGTTTTCAAAACTATAGAAATACACATTTGTATTCCTGACACTATGTTAAATATAACTTTTAAAAAACACTGTCCGGATTATTCTCTTTAATTTGAATTGCTGGGAAAAGTTCATTTCAAATTATAGGCCTAAATAGTTGTATTAGAAAAATTCCCCAAGTCAATTTTGTTGCTCAATTTCATTATGTAGGCATTCAATTTGAAATTCAGCTTCAATTTCAGGCAATTATTTAGTGAATGAGTAGGAGAGAGAGAGTGTGTGTGTGTATTCCTTGTATCAAAGTAGGAGAGAGAGAGTGTGTGTGTGTATTCCTTGTATCAAAGTAGGAGAGAGAGAGAGTGTGTGTGTGTATTCCTTGTATCAAAGTAGGAGAGAGAGAGAGAGTGTGTGTGTATTCCTTGTATCAAAGTAGGAGAGAGTGAGAGAGTGTCTGTGTGTGTGTGTGTATTCCTTGTATCAAAGTAGGAGAGAGTGAGAGTGAGTGAGTGAGTGTGTGTGTGTGTGTAAATCCTGCAATATAATTTGTGTAGTGCCAGATAATATAATGCAGGCGTGTATGCAGCGTAAATGCATTGTTCTATGAGTGAGTAGAGCAGATATTTGTAAAAGCAGAAGTGTATTTGTATGCAATGTTTATGTGTGAATGTAAGGGTGTTATATGTTGAATGTGAATGCAGGAGTGTATTTTTGTGGAGGACGTGTGTGTGAACAAAGGGGAGTTTTGGTGTATAAATGCCAGTGTGCATTAGTGTGGTAAGTCTGCATATGAATGCCAGGATATATTTATATGGATTGTCAGCATGTGAACGCAGTATGTTTGAGCAGTGTGTATGTGAATGCTGGAGTGTATTTGTATGTGTGCAGAGTGTAAGCGTGTGTGTATGAATGAGGGGTGTATCTAAAATCTGTGTCAGAGTCTGCGGTTGTATTTGAAACTTGTATCAGTGTGTATGTGAATGAGGAGTACATCTGAAATCAGTGTCAGCATGTGTGTAATGAGGTATATTTATATGCTCCAAGTGTTTTTGTTGTCTTTTGACTCTCCATCTTCTTCTGAGTTTGTCTCGCTCGATCTTCACCAATCTGTATGTGTGTCTTCCCACTGACTCCCTCTTTTATATGTCACTCCTTGCCTCCCCTTTTGTTACTCTCTAACAACAGTTGTCACCCATCTGATCAATTTCTGTCCCCCTCACAACCCACTCAGTTGTGCCTGTGCTGCACTTAACACTTCTTCCCAAATAACCCACATTTGTCTTCCATCTCAATTAAAGGGACACTATAGGCACCCAGACCACTTCAGCTTATAGAAGTGGTCTGGGTGCACTGTCCCAGGTCCCTTGAAGGGATCCTATAGTGCCAGGAAAATAAAGCCAGAATCCAAACTGACTTTTGGTCCATTATCTGACGCTGGACATCCTCACAAACCTCCAGTGTCAGATTTTCCCCATAGAAAAGCATTGAATGTTTTCCTGAGGGGAGGTTTAATGTGCATGGTCGCACGCGCATTAAACCTCCCCTCAGGAAAACATTCAATGCTTTTCTATGGGGAAAATCTGACACGGGAGGTCTGTGAGGATGTCCAGCGTCAGATAATGGACCAAAAGTCCGTTTGGATTCCGGAAGCCCTCTAGTGGCTGGTAGACAGCCACTGAGGGCAGACTTAGAGCTGCAATGTAAACATTACAGTTCTATGGAACTGCGATGTTTTACATTGCAGCACTAAGTGCAATAGGGAGACAGCACCCAGACCACTTTAATGAGCTATAGTGGTCTTGGTGCCTACAGCGTCCCTTTAAACCTGTAAAGGTAATTATTGCAGTATTTAGGAAACTGCAATAATAACCTTTGAGGGTTAACTCCACCTGTAGTGTCTGTCTACTAGACAGCCACTAGAGGGACTTCCGGGTTGTTAGGCATCTTTTGGTCGCCTGACACTGGACGTCCTTACTCTATGCATGAGGACATCCAGCAACATGTAAAACCCTATAGATACATGCTTTCCTATGGGGAAAGTACTAATTGCGAGCGCAGCCATTGCTGCACATGTGCCTTAGGTCTCAAGAGTGGAGGCGGAGCCTGAACTAGCGTCGAGTGACATAGGTGCTGGAATCAGGAAATTACAGGGCTGGAAACCTGGCACTAAAGTTTCCCTTTAAATTTTTAACCCACCCCATTATTTTTTTTTTATTTCATCTTGATTAAATTTTATACATGACACATTTAAATATTCATAAGCATCGGGAATACACTTAAAGAGCAAAATAAGCATTATATAAAGGCTTGTACAAAAAATATTCTGTAAGCAGGCAAGCAATCAATATCAGGTAATGACACCTTAGTTAAATAATAAAAAAAAAAATCCCCTATAAGTGGAAAACTTCCAAATTTATGATAAAAACACACATAGCACAAAAAATACAAAAACATTAAGAAAAACAACAACAAAATATACAAAACAAACAAACCCCTGAGGTGTCTCCCCAACATCTTACCCACACCTCTATAAACCCCTGTGTGCCTCTGCCCTGTCTCACCCCTACATATGTTTCTGCACTTTAAACCCATAGCCTGCTTACCTGCACCAGCTTGGGAGGATCTGCTGTGCCAGGCTCCTGTTCTCACCCTCCATCCATGCTGTGAGTGCTCCGTGTGAGAGGGGAGCAGGGGGTGTGAGGTCACTTCCTGCCCCCTCCCATCCTCACACTGAGCACTAGCTGCAGGGAGAGAGAGAGAGAGAGAGAGAGAGAGAGGAGACCTGGCAGTAAGAGCAGGTAAGCTGCCAGGTCTCACACTGAGTGGGGGGATTTCTTTGCTTAGTGATATGTTGCAGAGCCCCCCTGTATCATCCTGGGCCCCTGCAACCTTCTTTCTCACAGTGGAGATCTCTGATCTCCACTTCAGAAAGGTGAATGCAGCTGGGCCCCTGACTGCCTCGGGCCCTCGGTCCATGACCGATCTGCCCGAGTGGTCAGTCCGCCCCTGCTACAATGTAATTACAGGACCCACCATTGTGACATGCTAAAAGAACTAAACTGGCTGTCGCTGGAATCCAGACGCACCCTTCATCTTTCCAGCCTTGTGTTTAAGAGCTTTTCTGGGAAACTCCCACCCTACCTGAACGCAATGCTTTCCCCGGCTGTTCCCACTTCCTATAACCTCCGATCCAGTACAAGCACTTTATTTAGTCTACCTCAATACAAAAAGAAAGCAGCCCGATCCTCCTTCTCCTACAGAGCGCCGCATTTGTGGACCGACCTCCCGCACAATTTAAAATCTTCCCTAAGCTTAAAGTCCTTTAAGAGATCCCTCTCTACATACCTCAAAACAGAATGCACATGTCATGGGTGATTATATATTTCCTACCTGTTCTATGTTACAATTTGTATATATTGTGTATTAATATTGTTTTTGTATTTTATTGTACCCTATTGTATCAATGCAATGTTTTGTGGACCCAGGACATACTTGAAAACGAGAGAAATCTCAATGTATCCATCCTGGTAAAATATTTTATAAATAAATAAATAAATAATATATATTATATATATAATATCATATACATATTATATATATATGGAACGTCATACAAAGTGTATTTTAATACTAATATAAGTACATATATTAGTATTAAAATACACTTAGAATGACGATACATATATATATGATATATATATTATATAGATATAATAGATATATACACATATATTATATATATATATATATATACGTATAATTACAATAATAAATAAATAAAATAATAAAATAAATAAATAAAATATTGAAACAGAATTTTATATAAATTATATATGCATATGTAATTTCATTCTAACTGTATTTTGTTATTAATATATATATATCGGTAACAAAATACACTTAAAATGACATTCTGTATATATCTATCTATATATAAAATACAAATAACCGCAAATATATATATGTAGATAAATACATATAATTACATAAAAGATTACATTAGTATACACGTAGAATTTAAATACCTATAAATGCATATATATTAAAATTCTACGTGTATATTTAAGTAATCTTTTAACATAATTACGTGATTGGATTAATTAAAATTTGATTGACATGCCTGACAACACAGGGAGAAAGTGCAGAGAATTTAATTTGCAAGCACTATATTTGACCCTGTAACTCTCTAAGACACCATAAAACCTGTACATAGAGGGTACTGTTTTACTCGGGAGACTTCGCTGAACTCAAATATTAGTGTTTCAAACTGGTAAATTGTATTACAACGATGATATTTTAAGTAAAATTTACTTTTTTGCATTTTTTACAAACGAACGGCACTTGTATGGACTATATTATTGTTGTAATATGTTTGATTTTTTTAAAACACTAAAATGTGTGTTTAGTGAAGTCTCCCGAGAATAACAGTACCCCCCATGTACAGGTTGTATGGTGTTTTGGAAAGTTAGAGAGTCACGTATAAGGCTTGCATTTCATTTTTTGACATTGAAATTTGCCAGATTGGTTATGTTGCCTTTAAGAGCGTATGGTAGCCCAGGAATGAGAATGACCCCTATGATGGCATACCATTTGCAAAAGTAGACAACCCAAGGTATTGCAAGTGGGGTATGTCCAGTCCTTCTTAGTAGCCACTTAGTCACAAACACTGGCCAAATATTAGTTTTTTGCTTTTTTCACACAAAAACAAATGTGAACACTAACTTTGGCCAGTGTTTGTGACTAAGTGGCTTCTAAAAAAGACTAAACATACCCCACTTTCAATATTTTCAAATGCTATGCCATTATGGGGGTAATTCTCATTCCTGGGCTACCACACCGTCTCAAAGGTAACATTGCTAATCTGGCAAATTTCAGTTTGAAAATGAAACGTTCTATATTTGACCTGTAACTTTCCAAAACACCATAAAACCTGATAATGGGGGGTACTGTTGTACTCGTGAGACATCGCTGATTACAAATATGTGCATTTTGTTGCAGTAAAACCTAACAGTATTATGACATTCACAGCTAAAATGTCAGACGGAAATACAAATAAAAAAAATAAAAATCTTATTTTCTCACATTTCTTTACATTTTATTCATAATAAATTATGTTCCATATATGAATAGTTATTGATAAATGAAAGCCCCGTTTCCCCTGAATAAAATGATATATAATAAGTGTGGGTGCATTTAATATGAAAGAGGGGAATTACGGTCGAAAAAGACATATAGCGCAAATGCCAGGTTTTGTTTACGTTTTGTTTTGATCAGAACGTGCACTATTGACTCCATCCTGGAGGGGTTAAATGTGTTGAGGGATAACTCTATATACATATTTAAAAAATGCCAAAATATCCCACATTAGCATACATTTTCTGAAATTAGTGTTTTATTCACTAAACAGTGATTTGTGGTGAATTAACAAGTGTCTTACTGAAACACTTATCCGACTGCAGGAAGTTACACGTCTACATAGCCCTGCTATTTACTCATAGAGTTTGCAAGCCATTGAAGTCACCATAATTCTCTGTTTAGGAAATAAACTACTATGAATATATATGTGGGCAGTCATTCTCTAAGACAGGTACTGAGTTTCATCTGAATAATAAAAAAAAAAAAAAAGTAAGCAAACAGTAAACATAGAGTTGTTTTGCTTTTTTTTCTTTATTACACAATTTGCAACTAAATAAATGTATCCTGTAACAGGTTATTCTCCTACTCTATTGATAAATTATATATGTAGTAAATATTATTTTTCTAGACATAGGCATATATGAAAGACATTTTATTTGTGTTTTATGTATTTTAAATAATATATAAAGTATGGCATTGTTCTCTACAAAAATCAGGCTATTTTGTTATTTATTTTGTTATTTATCTGTTAGTAGACAATGTAACAGTTTAGGACAGTGTTGACGGGGTAACCTTTAGTTCCGAATGCCAACTGCTGTTGTTGATTTTTGTTCCCATCATGCACCAGAAGCTGAAGTTGTAAAGGTTAGGTATAACTGGCCTTGGGAGTCTGTGCTATAAAGGCCAAGCATATAGTGGAATTGTGAGATTATAGGAGTGTAGTAAACTATGTACATTGTACTTAAACCTTGAAAGCTTCATAACACAACTGCCTTCTGTGTTTGACCCCACAGAGAATTTACCAGCTGGCTTCTACTGCATGTTTGAAGATGGTAATTGTGGATGGGCCGTGGCTCCAATCACTTCAGGATGGAGGATTGAGGCTATGGAAGATTCCGATGGTAGGTAGGGCCTGGTCAAGGCACCATTGTCAACCCATGTGTCCAATTACCACGTAGCACTAGTGTGACACTAAGATAAATATATCATAATACATGTATGATTGCTAGAAATGGCTCAGAACCTAAACATAGGATTAAATATGTTTTTGGGGTTCTTGCAGAGATTGAGAAATGTCATGTGTAGACTGCCTATCATTCCATGGGGTGATCAGACCTCAGGTTGAGGAGGCTCTGTGACTACAAGAGTGAGTATTAAGGTGTAATACAACACGATTGTATCTTATCACCCTCCCGCCATGCTATCTTGTCTAGCAAGGGTGAATAAAGTTGCAATACAAACGGAAGTAAAGCCCATAACTAAGCACATGATACAGGAGCAGGGGTAGGCAACCTTTGGCACTCCAGCATTTGTGGACTTAATCTCTCATAATGCCCCTACAGCCAAAATACTGGCAAAGCATCATGGGAGATGTAGTGCACAAAAGGTTGCCTACCCATGGTATAGGGCTTATCTGAAACCTAATAAATTTATATCTAACCTCAAGTTCTGGACGTGAGTTCTGTACTGTGGACTCAGTGGATAAGCTCCGGAAAGATGGTTCATAATTTACATTCTTAGACAGTTGGGTAAAATTCTTTCCTTATTTTAGACCTGACGGGCTAGGAGAACCTGAGGCAAAAACAGAACTAAAATGTTACATAACACTGAGACATTCTTACTATTTGCTACACCGAACTCTGATGTATATAAGTGTATCACAGCTATCCACAGACGTAAAACCTGAAGTAATGTGTAGTAAAACTGCAATATGTGTGTGCAGCCTCACATATAGGAAACGTTAGCTTTGTTCAAAGTGACCTACACAGTCACATGAACCAAGTTACAGAATTATCTAGAAATTCCTGATATTGGCAACCCGTAGTCATCCCCATTCTACGTCTGATTGAAAAATGCCCCTTTTGAACAAATGATTGGAGGTATAATAATGCTATATGTAACATATTACAAATCAAATACCCAGTGGACAAGCAATACCACAGTTTAAGCAGAGCTCCAATCCGCAAAGCAATTTGATTAATGTAGACAAGGGTTTTTACGGCCAACCTAGTGATCGGAGCTCTACTGCAAATGTAAGACAAAATAATGTGGCATTTGGAAGGTGCCAAGGTTGAACCGAACCGACATATTTCTTTTTCAATCTAATGTGAAATGGAATTAAGACAAGTCATACGTGCTTTGCAGTTTAATACTTGGTGGCTCTAGACTCCATTTAATGCACTCGGTATTCACTACATCGGAAGCATTTTAAATGATAAATTATAGCAGTGGATACAGCACATGGAAACACTATGTTTAATACTTACCGTATTTTAATAGCAATTTATAGTATCATCATACTAAAGATTTCTAGGACTAAGATTTGAAGGGTGTTTTTTTTCCCATCTTATAATAGATGTTTCTGGATTCTCGGTCATATTGTAAGAAAACCATAAGTAAAATATATTGCTCCGTAGACACCCAGATTGTTTATGACTTTAAAGGGACAGTCACACCATAAAACCAGTATCCCAAGAACAGGCGATGAAATTGCTGCTAACAATCTTGACATGATCCAAATGCCCTCTCATTCATACAAAAATTGAGAATCAATTTTTTCATGAGTTAATAATCATAGTGAATGTAAATTAAAGTATGTATCTCCATTACCCTCTCATCGACTGATTCCTTAAGATGTTTCCTCAATAATGTTCTTCCTAAAACAAATTCTAGAGCCCTAACATGTTCACTGTTGACATTCTGTAATTTTATTGCAATGCTAAAGTTAATTGTAAGAAATTGTTCCTGATCATATCGAAGATTTTAAAATGTAGATCATAGAAGGAAAAGTTAACATGTGTTTGATGTCAGTTTAACTAGAACATGCGATAGTCAGCTCCCAAGACAAGATTCCGAGCTCTTGGGATGATTGGTGTATGTGTGAATTGCATACAGTGGTGTGATTTTTTTATTGTGGCAAGTTCTCCAGTATCCAATGGTTCTGTTATAATGTGTTGATGTAACAATAATTAACGTGTGCTCCGTGCAATCTTTTTAAAGTGGTTCTGTAAACTACCCTCACCCCTCCAAAACAAATATTATTATTATTATAAATCTTTGTGAAATGATCACAGTGACTGTTTTGAAGTCTCACTGGAATTCCAACCCGGCCAAAGTATATCATGGGATGAAATAGGGACTACTTTGACTTGTGCATTTCCTACTCTTGACAAAACGTGCCAAAAAGCAGAGTTACCACCGCTAAGTTTTGTAATGTCACTAGTGACAGCTGTGAGTAAAAACGCATAGTCTGTGGGTGTCACATAATAAAATCTAAAAAACAATAAGGAGCTTATCTGCTTTGTGTGGATCTGTCACATAGTCATCTATAGACATCATTAATGTGCTCTCGAGCATGCACTGACATGTTCCTGACAGATGAAGAGGAGTTGAAGAGGACCCACCAGACAGACATGGCGGTGGCTGCAAGGCATAGGTTCAGGTAAGTAAAACTTACCTTCTCTTTCACCCCGCTTGGGCCACCACAACCCAAGCTGTGAAGTCACAATCGGGGGTCTCTGCAAAACCACTTTAATTCATTTTCATATAAAATAATTTATTGGTTATTGGTAATGCATATAACGTTTTGTTTTCTTGCGTAGACCCTGCTCTGTTGCTGAATACGAGTGACTCCCCAGTATCTGAGGCTGTGATAAAGACCAATGTCATGTTTCCTTCACCCCTGAAGAACTCGTCTTGTGAGGTAATTCCAGATTATTTCACCCCTTCTTATACAGCTTTCTTACCATATTGTACAATAACGGTAAAAACTGGAAACCAAGGAACACAAAGGGGAACAAATGAACACATTGACAGACAGAGCTACGTAGCTTATTATTTTGGTACTTCCAGCCAATCAGAGCACAGCTGGGTTACACGGCATGGTCAGTGACAATAAAACTCACAGATAAAATTACGATAATGGTAGACCCATGTGTGCAATAAAATGCAGATTTCCTGGAGCAATAAAAGTAAACATTGTTTGGTAACTGCTATATAAATATTTGATTTTCTCTAAATGTGTTGTAAGGTTTACTTTGACCACAGCATTTCTTTTTAGCGTTGGTTAAAATTGTAGGAATTATTTTATTATGTAGTCTTGATTTCTTATTCTTCGTGAAGAACGTGAACATACGGATACATTTGTTGACATTTTTATGTAATTTAATATTACTTTTTTTGTTTCTAGTAACGTTGATGATATACTTTTAACCTTAAATTACAGAGGAGATAAACAAGACCACTTATCTCTGACCCTCCAGCTTCTCTAAACCATGACTCTCGATAGTGTTATTACATTCCATTAATCAGAATCTGCTGCAATCTGGTCTTTCTCGGGCGTCACAGAACACAGTTAATAAGATCGGCACAAAAAGGCAGTTAATGAAATCAGTAATCATGGTTTTTAAGTAATCAAAGCCTTTACGGTTCCTTTATATTAGACCTGACCTGCTGGAAGAAATATGGTCAAAACAGAAGCTAGCGCTCGGCCTTGTGTATTGCCACGATGGTTAAAGCGGCACTGTCATGCCGAATCCCGTTTGTTTTTTAACCCCCCTCCCGCCTCCACTACATCCAATCGACCCCCTAGTCACCCCCAAATGCCCCTAAGCCCCCCACATTACCTCTTTTTAATTCTTTATTTTCTGCCCCGATCTATATTCAGGGCGCCGCCATCTTTGTGTGGGTAGGTGAAGTCCCTGTGGGACACGTCATCTACCCACACTACACAGACTGTGAGATTCCCGCACATGCCCAGTGAAACACCTGGACATGCGAACGGGAATTTCACCTATTCATTCATTCATTCATCAGACAGACGAATGAATGAATAGAAAAAATCAGACGAACAAACTAACACTGAGTATCAGTGTTCGTTTGTTCGATCAGTTTATTACAAGGAGGGAGCTACCGACGTGCAGCTCCCTCCTTGTAATATGTAACTATAGAAGCGGCAGGGAGCAGTGCTCCTCGCCACTTCCTAAGCCCCCCATGTCCCCCCTCACTCTATGGGGGTCAATATGACCCCCATAATAGGACAAGGGAGATTAAAATCTCCCCAATACCCCTACTCGCTATACCGCGAGTAGGGGCATGTCCACTAAACAGTGAGCAGCCTGTGGCTGCTCACTGTAAAAAAAAAAAAAAAATGGTAATAAGGGGGGGACCTACTGTCCCCCCGGCCCCCACCCCTGCGCGGTGGGTGGGGGCCCTAATAAAACAATAAGGGGGGGGGACCTATTGTCCTCCCCCCCTGGCCCCCACCCCTGCGCGGTGGGTGGGGGCCCTAATAAAACAATAAGGGGGGGGACCTACTGTCCTCCCCCCCGGCCCCCACCCCTGAGCGGTGGGTGGGGGCCCTAATAAAACAATAAGGGGGGGGGACCTATTGTCCTCCCCCCCTGGCCCCCACCCCTGCGCGGTGGGTGGGGGCCCTAATAAAACAATAAGGGGGGGGACCTACTGTCCTCCCCCCCGGCCCCCACCCCTGAGCGGTGGGTGGGGGCCCTAATAAAACAATAAGGGGGGGGGGGACCTATTGTCCTCCCCCCCTGGCCCCCACCCCTGCGCGGTGGGTGGGGGCCCTAATAAAACAATAAGGGGGGGGACCTACTGTCCTCCCCCCCGGCCCCCACCCCTGAGCGGTGGGTGGGGGGCCCTAATAAAACAATAAGGGGGGGGGACCTACTGTCCTCCCCCCCGGCCCCCACCCCTGAGCGGTGGGTGGGGGCCCTAATAAAACAATAAGGGGGGGGGACCTATTGTCCTCCCCCCTGGCCCCCACCCCTGCGCGGTGGGTGGGGGCCCTAATAAAACAATAAGGGGGGGGACCTACTGTCCTCCCCCCCGGCCCCCACCCCTGAGCGGTGGGTGGGGGGCCCTAATAAAACAATAAGGGGGGGGACCTACTGTCCTCCCCCCCGGCCCCCACCCCTGAGCGGTGGGTGGGGGCCCTAATAAAACAATAAGGGGGGGGGACCTACTGTCCTCCCCCCCTGGCCCCCACCCCTGCGCGGTGGGTGGGGGCCCTAATAAAACAATAAGGGGGGGACCTACTGTCCTCCCCCCCTGGCCCCCACCCTTGCGCGGTGGGTGGGGGCCCTAAATGACCCCCCCCCCCATCAAGGTGACTAGGGGTCCCAAGCCCCTAGTCACCCCCCACCCAAAACATTCTATCCCCTACCTACCCCCCTCACCCTAAAAATAGTGAGGGGGGAATAAAATAACTAACCTGTAAAAAAAAAAAAAATTAAACTTACCATTTGACGTCTTCTTTTTTCTAAATTCTTCTTACTTCAGCCCCCCAAAAGGCCAAATAAAAATCCATAAACCCGTCGCACTTTAAAAAAAAAAAAAAAAAAAAAACGAGCGCAAACAAAAATTAATCCTTCACCCATGGAGGGCACGCCGCGTACTGAGCTCCGCAGGGCGGGTCAAGGCTTATAAAGCCTTGCCCCGCCCTGCAATTAGGCTTAGAACACAATGATTGGTTGGTTTAAGCCAATCAGAGTGCTCTGTGTCATTTTACACAGCGTGGGAAAATTCAAAAGAACTTTCCCACGCTGTGTAAAATGACAGATCACTGTGATTGGATGGTTTTCAAGCCATCCAATCACAGTGCTCTGTGTCATTTTACAAGCGTGGCAAAATTCCAAAGAACTTTCCCACGCTTGTAAAATTACACAGAGCACTGTGATTGGATGGATTTCAAACCATCCAATCACAGTGCTCTGTGTCATTTTACACAGCGTGGGAAAATTCAAAAGAACGTTCCCACGCTGTGTAAAATGACAGATCACTGTGATTGGATGGTTTTCAAGCCATCCAATCACAGTGCTCTGTGTCATTTTACAAGCGTGGGAAAATTCCAAAGAACTTTCCCACGCTTGTAAAATGACACAGAGCACTGTGATTGGATGGATTTCAAACCATCCAATCACAGTGCTCTGTGTCATTTTACAAGCGTGGGAAAATTCCAAAGAACTTTCCCACGCTGTGTAAAATGACACAGAGCACTGTGATTGGATGGCTTGAAATCCATCCAATCACACTGCTCTGTGTCATTTTACAAGCGTGGGAAAGTTCTTTGGAATTTTCCCACGCTTGTAAAATGACACAGAGCACTGTGATTGGATGGCTTGAAAACCATCCAATCACAGTGATCTGTCATTTTACACAGCGTGGGAAAGTTCTTTTGAATTTTCCCACACTGTGTAAAATGACACAGAGCACTCTGATTGGCTTAAACCAACCAATCAGTGTGTTCTAAGCCTAATTGCAGGGCGGGGCAAGGCTATATAAGCCTTGACCCGCCCTGCGGAGCTCAGTACGCGGCGTGCCCTCCATGGGTGAACATGGATTAATTTTTTTTTTGCGCTCGGTTTTTTTTTGTTTTTTTTTTAAAGTGCGACGGGTATGATGGATTTTTATTTGGCTTTTTTGGGGGCTGAAGAAAGAAGAATTTAGAAAAAAGAAGACGTCAAATGGTAAGTTTAATTTTTTTTTTTTACAGGTTAGTTATTTTATTCCCCCCTCACTATTTTTAGGGTGAGGGGGGTAGGTAGGGGATAGAGTGTTTTGGGTGGGGGGGGGGTGACTAGGGGCTTGGGACCCCTAGTCACCTTGATGGGGGGGGGTTCATTTAGGGCCCCCACCCACCGCTCAGGGGTGGGGGCCAGGGGGGGGAGGACAGTAGGTCCCCCCCCTTATTATTTTATTAGGGCCCCCACCCACAGCGCAGGGGTGGGGGCCAGGGGGGGAGGACAGTAGGTCCCCCCCCTTATTATTTTATTAGGGCCCCCACCCACCGCGCAGGGGTGGGGGCCAGGGGGGGAGGACAGTAGGTCCCCCCCCTTATTATTTTATTAGGGCCCCCACCCACCGCTGAGGGGTGGGGGCCAGGGGGGGAGGACAGTAGGTCCCCCCCCCTTATTATTTTATTAGGGCCCCCACCCACCGCGCAGGGGTGGGGGCCAGGGGTGGAGGACAGTAGGTCCCCCCCCCTTATTATTTTATTAGGGCCCCCACCCACAGCGCAGGGGTGGGGGCCAGGGGGGGAGGACAGTAGGTCCCCCCCCTTATTATTTTATTAGGGCCCCCACCCACCGCGCAGGGGTGGGGGCCAGGGGGGGAGGACAGTAGGTCCCCCCCCCTTATTATTTTATTAGGGCCCCCACCCACCGCGCAGGGGTGGGGGCCAGGGGGGGAGGACAGTAGGTCCCCCCCCCTTATTGTTTTATTAGGGCCCCCACCCACCGCTCAGGGGTGGGGGCCGGGGGGAGGACAGTAGGTCCCCCCCCCTTATTGTTTTATTAGGGCCCCCACCCACCGCGCAGGGGTGGGGGCCAGGGGGGGAGGACAATAGGTCCCCCCCTTATTGTTTTATTAGGGCCCCCACCCACCGCGCAGGGGTGGGGGCCAGGGGGGGAGGACAATAGGTCCCCCCCCCCTTATTGTTTTATTAGGGCCCCCACCCACCGCGCAGGGGTGGGGGCCAGGGGGGGAGGACAGTAGGTCCCCCCCCCCTTATTGTTTTATTAGGGCCCCCACCCACCGCGCAGGGGTGGGGGCCAGGGAGGGAGGACAGTAGGTCCCCCCCCCCTTATTGTTTTATTAGGGCCCCCACCCACCGCGCAGGGGTGGGGGCCAGGGGGGGAGGACAGTAGGTCCCCCCCCCTTATTGTTTTATTAGGGCCCCCACCCACCGCGCAGGGGTGGGGGCCGGGGGGGGGGCAGTAGGTTCCCCCCCCCCAATCTTTAACCCCCGCGCAGGGGATGGGGGGTGTTTATTAGTTTGTTTTTTGTTTTTTTACAGTGAGCAGCCACAGGCTGCTCACTGCTTATTAGACATGCCCCTACTCGCGGTATAGCGAGTAGGGGCATATTATTTACTAATACTAAGTAATCTTTACTTAGTATTAGTAAAGTTGGCTGAAAGACCAATTCAGGTCTTTCAGCCTTTTAGTAGATAGCTCCCTGATACCGTGGGAATTAGGGAGTTATCTACTAAGCGGCTGCAAGATGCAGCCGCGGCAATGAATAGGATCGGAGTTTCATTCATTAGAATGAAATTCCGATACGATCAAAGTACCGAATTGCATCCTAACACCAATGGAGAATTCTGTTAGGATGCAATTCGGCAGTTTTGCCGGCGTTCTGTCTAAGTGACAGGACGTTCGGCAGTACTGACAGGAAGCATTGTGGGAACAGGGAGGAAAGCTAGGGATCATGGGAAAATTGCTCTGACCAGCGGAAATGAAGCACACTTTGCTCCTCCGCTGGTCAGAGCTGGTCAAGCGGAGGAATCCCATAAGACAAAGAGTCCCTACTTTGTCTTATGGTTTTAAAGAAAACTAAAGAAGACAGGAAGAAAAGAAGAACAGATCCTGAGAGAGGGGTAGAAGAGGAAGAGATTGAGGAAAGGTAAGTTCGGCATGACAGTGCCGCTTTAAGAATGTGTCGAGGTTTGGAATTTGAAGCAAACCTTGCAGATTGCTGTATATAGAGCTTATATCTCACAGGTCTCTGCTACTAAGGTATTATGCAATGTATTACAATCTAATGGACTCTGTGTGATGGAGGTGGGCTCCAAGTCTATACTGATGCAAAAGATTCTTCTCTCGGAGAAGCCCCAGGTTAAATTACATTAGAATAAAATAGGTAGCGTGTAACACAGGAGTAAATGTTATTTTCTCTGAAATGATTACTTCATCTTAAAGTGGATCGGGCTCTTCTTTAATTATATACAACCCACATTGACTTGTTTTTTGTTTGTTTTTTGTGTGTGTTTTTTTTTGGTAATTATGCCAAACTGTTCTGATGCAGCCATAGCATAAGATGTATGTTTCTTTATCACCCATGAAGTCCAGAACATGCAATGTCTCAGTAGCTGTGCTGCTTTAGAGACCAACATATGCACAAAATTCGGATTAAGGAACAGCACACACAAAAAATATATAGTTATAAACATTAGAAGGCTATGTAAAATCCCCTGTCTTAGCAAACAAATACAGGGACTCAGTTCCACCATACGGCCATGTTGTGTTAAGCCCACCACTACGTCACAGTACCCCAATATCAGTGGGTCCTACACTAATTAACATGGGAGATGTTACTGCAATACTTACTGCAACATACTGTGGCGTAGTGGAGGGCTAAACACAATGTGTCCATATGGTATAACTAAATCCCCATATTTGTTTCCTAAGATAAATGATTTTAACCCCTTAAGGATCAAACTTCTGGAATAAAAGGGAATAATGACATGTCACACCTGTCATGTGTCCTTAAGGGGTTAAGTAGCCTTATCAATTTTAAAAGAGTATTTTTTTTATTTCATTTTTTTTTTTGTGGCCTGTTCCTGCATAGAACAATCACAGGAGCAAATAAGTAGCAAAATTAAACCTTTTTTTTTTGCTGCTGTGCATTCCTGTGGACTACATCAGCTGGCGATGCAGAGGTTAACCCTGCGAGACCCAGTTAGCAGTGAATCAGGAATGCTAAGTGTTGACATCAAATTAGGCATCCCGAGCATAAATAATGCAGGCGGCAAACACTATAGAAAGCCACGGAAATAGTATTCAAAGTTTTACATAAGAAGTCCTTTAATTATTGATGCTGCCTACGGGGACAACCTCCATCCACCGAAATCATTTTCCTGTAGTGATGTGTAGTGCCTCTTTCCCATAGAAGACACACATACTTTGCTGTAAATCTCAAAGCTGATGTGTAATTAAATGCGTCTGCCTGTCTCCTATAAAGAAGTCAATTCTCTGCGGTTTCCTTGTGGCTGCGAATTTCGTTTCATCTGAGTCTTGTGATGATCCATTCGGGACCTCATTTCTTTTTAGTTACTTAAAGGCTGATTGTGAGCAATTTTTGTTACTTGTCTCCAGGGGCTCTTATTGAGGTAATCTAAATTAGACATATTGAGGCAGATCAAAATGTGGATAGACGAAGGATCAAGGAAATGAAGAAAGTCCAATTTACCAAGAAAAAGTGATATATGATTTATACTGATAGCTGTAACTTTAGGAAAGGATTTAAATTGTTTAAATAAATAACTCGCTTGATGTGTGAATTGCAGATTTCGTTGGTGTCTTCCTACATTTGTTTCTTGCAGATCTTTTATTACAATAAAACTTGTGACACATGTAAAAGGGACAATGGACCAGGGGGAATGCTGTAGCAAATGACCCATCAAATCGTAGTCAGATTAACCATTAGGCTCCCAAAGGCAGCCATCTAGTGCCCAGAGATTGCACAGGGCACCAGTCACAAATGAAGATACTTGGTAAAACTTGCCCTAAGCTAAGCATGAAGGGGACCCCAACTAGCAAGTGGCTTAGTGGCCATCTTTGTCCCAAATCGTGCAGGACTCACAAGTTTAGCACTCACTGTATGCCCCTGCTGGTGGAATAGGGTATTACAGCACTGAGTTATTTACCTCTATTCATATATTTTACTCCGCTCCAATGCTGTAAGACCAGAACCAGTCCAGAACAGAGAAGCCAGTCTGACCATTATACAATTCAGGACTCATGTTGAATATTTATTTTTAAGAATAGTCTTATATGCACCCCAAGCATTTTTTCTTTTTATCGAATTACTATAAATTGCAATTTCTAACTTATTTTTATCGTTATTGCTGGGCCTTTCTGAATTCCTTCACAATTTAAGCCTTTGAAATCCACACACATATATTTTCACACTAATATGAATACCCCTGGCCCAGATTGGCAAAAATGGTCCAAATCAGTAAAGGTACATGCACACTTCATATATCCAGATGCAGCAAAGGAGACTATGAATTGACTTGAATGTGAACTGGATTTCAGACTGTCTAGATGCTACTAAACAGCTGAAGTTATTCAAATATATATATATCATATATTATATATGGACCTTCGGCGCATGCACAGCAACCCCCACAAATGCGTCAATCAACCTGTTCACATAGAAAATCATTGAATTCAATGCTTTTCTATCTGAAGTACGGAGCGGAAGGAGGGAATGTGTACTTACAAATGAGTGGACTAGACTGGTTAGGTGGACACGGGGAAGGGAATCAGTTTGTTACCGGAGACACACTGGTGGTTGGAAAGATTATTCTATCAGGAGAGGGCTGTCATTGGTAGACGGAGTTTTATATAATTGGAAATAGAAGACTGTGAGTGGGGAAGGAAGGGAGAGACGGAGTATGGAGATACATCATGAAGACTGTGAGAGCGCGAGCATAGAGCTTCACATTGCAGCCTCGCTCACAGCCCTGCCTGTATGTAAATAAGCTCATTATGTCTGTCACTAACGAACAGAACGTGCTGATGACAGACATCATTTTTTCACAGAACACATATTAGTCCGTGTGGAAAAAAGTTCCGGACTGCCTAAGTCACGTGTGCCGAGGGTGCAACTAGACCTCAGCACAAAAGTGCAGATTGCTCTGTATAGTGGGAACACTGAACGTGCAGATTGCTCGCTCCGTGGCCACTTGTAAAATCAGGAGTCATCATGGAGGCTGAAGTAACCTTTCAATCAATCTCTTGGCAGCATGAGGGCTCAGGGTTTAGATGTTGGCCATCTCTTCCTAACAAAAAACACAAATAATAATAATAAGCTTGTATGTCAATCACTTGCTTTCAGATATCTTATTCTATAATAGAAAAGAGCAGCGGACAATGTTGGCTCTATAAAAACAAACTGCTAATAATATACTTTAACAAGTCCCACCCTGGAGGGATTAATATGGACACTTTGGTATTACAGGTTTATTGACTGAGAATTCAAAGTACCCAAACCCAAACCACAAATAGCTCACATAGATATGTTTTATAGTTTTACTATATTTTGACCCAAAATTTGAAATTCCCCTGGAATTCACCTTAAATTCTCACTTTATTCAACAGCCATATGAGTAAATAATGCTGTCTATGTTTTTTGAAATATTGTATCTTTAATAAAATCTCAGCAGATTTAACAAGTCAATTGTCAAGTCGCCACAATGTATTGACTAATGAATCTGAAAAGGTTGGCTCCTGAAGATTTACGGGAGTCTTTGACAAGATACTTGCTGACCACCTAGCGAGCTTAATCTCGGCAGTGAAGCAACTTGATTTCAGTGCCTGTGGGATACAGACCGCGGCGATGTGTTGTGTCCGGGGCTCAGATATTGTATCCGTGAGATGTTTTACTAACCTGTTCGTATAAAACAACAGAAAGTTAATCATCTGTTCTGGGAAATGATCTTTGGGACAGACAACCCGGGAGAAGAGGCCGGTCATCTGAGGATTTATTAAATAATAATTTATATACGTCCCCAAGCTGGCCCCTCAAATATTTTATCTTTCATTAATAAGCTTCTTTTTTTTTTTTTTTTTAAGTTGGCAGAGACAAAGTATGAAGATACATTTCAAACATGTGAAACTGGTACAAAAAGTCATCTTTGTGGGTTTCAGAAAAGAAAAGAGAAAAAAAAATACAAAAAAATAAAAAAATATTAAAAGGAATTAAAGATATAAGTCCCCAGAGCACCCAGGAGAGAGGAAAGTAAAAATAGTGAAGGCTAATTTCTAAATGTGACCTAGGGTTCCCAAACGGTAGAGGTATTAGGAGTTATTGACATGGAGGCAGTGATAATGGTATCATGGTGTAATAACTATAAATGCTAGGATCCACCTTGTCTGCTCTAACCGGAAACAGAAATGGAATAATTTTACAGCTGAATTAATGAAAGCCACGTTATTATGTCTCTCAAACTATAGCTTTCGAAATTTGACTTCTTCTAGGGCACATGCCGTTCTGAAACATAACTCAACAAGAGCATATACACACCACGGGAGCCCAGTTTTAAACAAATTACAATCCCGGCTCAGTTTTGAGCAATGATGTAGTGTGCTCTTGGACGCTATATATACAGCGTTAATATATTGCCAATCCACAAATCACTGTCTGCGCTTCACAGAACAAAGTGTTACATAGAAGTTAGTATTTTACACTGTCCGGATTATTAATAGGAAATCAGGTTCCCGTTTATAAGCAAGTTATAAAGTGTCTGTCTGTGTTCAAACATCTCATCCTCTCTCCTCCCAGTGCTGGTAGAATATTTATTCCCAGTTACTGGAATCCCGAAAGAAACGTTATAGTCAGAGTGATTGGGGGAAATGTTTTCAATAATGAATAACTTTTTTCTTAATCGGTATAAGAATTAAAAGATAATTCATGTCCGAGGCTTGGATGGAAGTTTATAAACGTTCAGTGCTTTACCCTCTCAGCCAGCTGGCATGGCAAGTAGGATATCTACCTGTTTGGATTCATAGTGCGTAATATATGGGTACACAGTGTATTAATGTG
Source organism: Pelobates fuscus (assembly GCF_036172605.1). Lineage (NCBI taxonomy): Eukaryota > Metazoa > Chordata > Amphibia > Anura > Pelobatidae > Pelobates > Pelobates fuscus. The sequence continues at coordinate 433,661,920 of NC_086318.1, forward strand.
TGGGTACACAGTGTATTAATGTGTGGGTACATGGTGTATTAATGTGTGGGTACACAGTGTATTAATTAGTGGGTACATGGTGTATTAACGTGTGGGTACACAGTGTATTAATGTATGGGTACACAGTGTGTTAATGTATGGGTACACAGTGTATTAATGTGTGGGTACACAGTGTATTAATGTATGGGTACACAGTGTATTAATGTGTGGGTACACAGTGTGTTAATGTGTGGGTACACGGTGTATTAATGTGTGGGTACACAGTGTATTAATGTGTGGGTACACAGTGTATTAATATATGGGTACATAGTGTATCAATGTGTGGGTACACAGTGTATTAATGTATTGGTACACAGTGTATTAATGTGTGGGTATACGGTGTATTAACGTGTGGGTACACAGTGTATTAATGTGTGGGTATACGTGTATTAACGTGTGGGTACACAGTGTATTAATGTATGGATACACAGTGTATTAATGTATTGGTACACAGTGTATTAATATATGGGTACACAGTGTGTTAATGTGTGGGCACACAGTGTATTAATGTGTGGGTACACCGTGTATTAATATATGGGTACACAGTGTATTAATGTGTGGGTATACGTGTATTAACGTGTGGGTACACAGTGTATTAATGTATTGGTACACAGTGTATTAATGTATTGGTACACAGTGTGTTAATGTGTGGGTACACGGTGTATTAATGTGTGGGTACACGGTGTATTAATGTGTGGGTACAAAGTGTGTTAATGTGTGGGTACACAGTGTATTAATGTATGGGTACACAGTGTATTAATGCGTGGGTACACAGTGTATTAATGTAATGGTACACAGTGTAAATGTGTGGGTACACAGTGTATTAATGTATTGGTACACAGTGTATTAATATATGGGTACACAGTGTATTAATGTGTGGGTATACGGTGTATTAACGTGTGGGTACACAGTGTATTAATGTGTGGGTACACAGTGTATTAATGTGTGGGTACACAGTGATTTAGTATATGGGTACACAGTGTATAAATGTGTGGGTACACAGTGTATTAATGTATTGGTACACAGTGTATTAATATATGGGTACACAGTGTATTAATGTGTGGGTACACAGTGATTTAGTATATGGGTACACAGTGTATTAATGTGTGGGTACACAGTGTATTAATATATGGGTACACAGTGTATTAATGTGTGGGTACACAGTGTATTAATGTGTGGGTACACAGTGTATTAATGTGTGGGTACACAGTGTATTAATGTGTGGGTACATGGTGTATTAACGTGTGGGTACATAGTGTATTAATGTATGGGTACACAGTGTATTAATGTATGGGTACACAGTGTATTAATGTGTGGGTACACAGTGTATTAATGTATGGGTACACAGTGTATTAATGTGTGGGTACATAGTGTATTAATGTATGGGTACACAGTGTATTAATGTATGGGTACACAGTGTATTAATGTATGGGTACACAGTGTATTAATGTATGGATACACAGTGTATTAATGTATGGATACACAGTGTATTAATGTATTGGTACACAGTGTATTAATATATGGGTACACAGTGTGTTAATGTGTGGGTACACAGTGTATTAATGTGTGGGTACACAGTGTATTAATGTATGGATACACAGTGTATTAATGTATGGATACACAGTGTATTAATGTATTGGTACACAGTGTATTAATATATGGGTACACAGTGTGTTAATGTGTGGGTAAACAGTGTATTAATATATGGGTACACAGTGTGTTAATGTGTGGGCACACAGTGTATTAATGTGTGGGTACACAGTGTATTAATGTGTGGGTACACAGTGTATTAATGTATTGGTACACAATGTATTAATATATGGGTATACGTGTATTAACGTGTGGGCACATAGTGTATTAATGTATTGGTACACAGTGTGTTAATGTGTGGGTACACGGTGTATTAATGTGTAGGTACACGGTGTATTAATGTGTGGGTACACAGTGTGTTAATGTGTGGGTACACAGTGTGTTAATGTGTGGGTACACAGTGTATTAATGTATGGGTACACAGTGTATTAATGCGTGGGTACACAGTGTATTAATGTAATGGTACACAGTGTAAATGTGTGGGTACACAGTGTATTAATGTATTGGTACACAGTGATTTAGTATATGGGTACACAGTGTATTAATGTGTGGGTACACAGTGTATTAATGTATGGGTACACAGTGTATTAATGTGTGGGTACACAGTGTATTACTGTATGGGTACACAGTGTATTAATGTATGGGTACACAGTGTATTAATATATGGGTACACAGTGTATTAATGTGTGGGTACACAGTGTATTAATGTGTGGGTACACAGTGTATTAATGTGTGGGTACACAGTGTATTAATATATGGGTACACAGTGTATTAATGTGTGGGTAGACAGTGTATTAATATATGGGTACACAGTGTATTAATGTGTGGGTACACAGTGTATTAATGTGTGGGTACACAGTGTATTAATGTGTGGGTACACAGTGTATTAATATATGGGTACACAGTGTATTAATGTGTGGGTAGACAGTGTATTAATATATGGGTACACAGTGTATTAATGTGTGGGTACACAGTGTATTAATGTGTGGGTACACAGTGTATTAATGTGTGGGTACACAGTGTATCAATGTGTGGGTACACAGTGTATTAATATATGGGTACACAGTGTATTAATGTATGGGTACACAGTGTATTAATGTGTGGGTACACGGTCTATTAATGTGTGGGTACACAGTGTATTAATATATGGGTACACAGTGTATTAATGTGTGGGTACACAGTGTGTTAATGTGTGGGTACACGGTGTATTAATATATGGGTACACAGTGTATTAATGTGTGGGTACACAGTGTATTAATGTGTGGGTACACAGTGTATTAATATATGGGTACACAGTGTATTAATGTGTGGGTACACAGTGTATTAATGTGTGGGTACACAGTGTATTAATGCGTGGGTACACAGTGTATTAATGCGTGGGTACACAGTGTATTAATGTGTGGGTACACAGTGTGTTAATGTGTGGGTACACGGTCTATTAATGTATGGGTACACAGTGTATTAATGTGTGGGTACACAGTGTGTTAATGTGTGGGTACACGGTCTATTAATGTATGGGTACACGGTGTATTAACGTGTGGGTACACAGTGTATTAATGTGTGGGTACACAGTGTATTAATGTGTGGTTACACGGTCTATTAATGTGTGGATACACAGTGTATTAATGTGTGGGTACACGGTGTATTAATGTGTGGGTACACAGTGTATTAATGTGTGGGTACACAGTGTGTTAATGTGTGGGTACACGGTCTATTAATGTATGGGTACACAGTGTATTAATGTGTGGGTACACAGTCTATTAATGTGTGGGTACACAGTGTATTAATGTGTGGGTACACGGTGTATTAATGTGTGGGTACACAGTGTATTAATGTGTGGGTACACAGTGTATTAATGTGTGGGTACACGGTCTATTAATGTGTGGGTACACAGTGTATTAATGTGTGGGTACACGGTGTATTAATGTATGGGTACACAGTGTATTAATGTGTGGGTACACAGTGTTTTAATGTGTGGGTACACGGTCTATTAATGTATGGGTACACAGTGTATTAATGTATGGGTACATAGTGTGTTAATGTGTGGGTACACGGTCTATTAATGTATGGGTACACGGTGTATTAACGTGTGGGTACACAGTGTATTAATGTGTGGGTACACAGTGTATTAATGTGTGGGTACACAGTGTATTAATGTGTGGGTACACAGTGTATTAATGTGTGGGTACACGGTCTATTAATGTATGGGTACACAGTGTATTAATGTATGGGTACATAGTGTGTTAATGTGTGGGTACACGGTGTATTAATGTGTGGGTACACGGTCTATTAATGTATGGGTACACGGTGTATTAACGTGTGGGTACACAGTGTATTAATGTGTGGGTACACAGTGTATTAATGTGTGGGTACACAGTGTATTAATGTGTGGGTACACGGTCTATTAATGTGTGTGTACACAGTGTATTAATGTGTGGGTACACGGTGTATTAATGTATGGGTACATGGTGTATTAACGTGTGGGTACACAGTGTATTAATGTGTGGGTACACAGTGTGTTAATGTGTGGGTACACGGTGTATTAATGTATGGGTACACAGTGTATTAATGTGTGGGTACACGGTCTATTAATGTGTGGGTACACAGTGTGTTAATGTGTGGGTACACGGTCTATTAATGTATGGGTACACGGTGTATTAATGTATGGGTACACAGTGTATTAATGTGTGGGTACACAGTGTGTTAATGTATGGGTACACGGTCTATTAATGTATGGGTACACAGTGTATTAATGTATGGGTACATAGTGTGTTAATGTGTGGGTACACGGTGTATTAATGTGTGGGTACACGGTCTATTAATGTATGGGTACACGGTGTATTAACGTGTGGGTACACAGTGTATTAATGTGTGGGTACACAGTGTATTAATGTGTGGGTACACAGTGTATTAATGTGTGGGTACACGGTCTATTAATGTGTGTGTACACAGTGTATTAATGTGTGGGTACACAGTGTATTAATGTGTGGGTACACAGTGTATTAATGTGTGGGTACACGGTCTATTAATGTGTGTGTACACAGTGTATTAATGTGTGGGTACACGGTGTATTAATGTATGGGTACACGGTGTATTAACGTGTGGGTACACAGTGTATTAATGTGTGGGTACACAGTGTATTAATGTGTGGGTACACAGTGTATTAATGTGTGGGTACACAGTGTATTAATATATGGGTACACAGTGTATTAATGTGTGGGTAGACAGTGTATTAATATATGGGTACACAGTGTATTAATGTGTGGGTACACAGTGTGTTAATGTGTGGGTACACGGTGTATTAATGTATGGGTACACAGTGTATTAATGTGTGGGTACACGGTCTATTAATGTGTGGGTACACAGTGTGTTAATGTATGGGTACACGGTCTATTAATGTATGGGTACACGGTGTATTAATGTGTGGGTACACAGTGTGTTAATGTGTGGTTACACGGTCTATTAATGTATGGGTACACGGTGTATTAACGTGTGGGTACACAGTGTATTAATGTGTGGGTACACGGTCTATTAATGTGTGGGTACACTGCACCCTGATGTGTGGGTACACAGTTCCGTAATACCTGGGTGCCTAATGTGTGCACACTTGTCCTCTCTGGCATTCACTATGTTGGGTGAAGGCTCATTCACTGGATATAAAGATATAAAATGCTAACACTTTAAAGGTACACTGTAGGTACTTTAACAGCTTCATCTTATTGAAGTTGTTACCACTTGTCACCCTCCCCCCCCCCACACTCTGCCCCAGTCACCCCCTACCACACTGTGCCCCCTGTCATCCCCGCTAACACTGCCACCTTCTCCTTCCCCCACTCTGCCACCTATCACCCCTTCCTACACTCTGCCACCTCTCACCCCCTCTCATTCTGCCACTTGTCACCCCCTCCAACACTGTCACCTCTTCCCACATTCTGTCATTGTCACCCCTCCCTCACTCTGCCACCTGTCACTCCCTCCACACTCTGCCACCCCCTTCCACACGCTCTGTCACCCTCTTTCATACTCTGTCATTCACTCCATAAACACACTCACTATCATCTCCCACACACTCTGCCACCCCCTTCCACACACGCTGTCACAACCCTTCCACATACTGTCACCCCCTTAACCCTGCCACACTCACATTAACTCCTCCTGACACTGTCACATTCACCCACTCCAACCAAACTGCACTCACCTCCCCCCGCACTGCCACACTCACCCTATCACATTAACCCCCTTAATCCTGTTACACTTACCTTTTCTCTCACTGTCACACTCACCACTCCTCTTCCTGTCAAACTCCCTCCTCCAACCGTGCCACACTCACCCCCAACCCTGCCACACTCACCCTGTCGCTTTAACACCTCTAATCCTGTTACACTCACCCCCTCACTCTGCCACACTCCGCATGTCAATTACCCCCTTAATCCTGTCACATTCACCTTCCCTTGCCCTATCACACTCACTCCTCTAACATTGCCACATTCACCCCAACCCTGTAATACTCACCTCCCCAACCATGCCACATTCACCCTGTCATGTTAACAATTTAATCCTGTCGTACTTACCTCTCCTCACCCTGTAACACTCCCTCCTTAAACAATGTCACACTCACCCTCCAACCCTGTCTCATTCACCCCGTCGCCCTGTCACACTCATCCTGCCACAGTCAGCCCTAAAGACAAGCATTATACATACAAAGTCATAAAACATAACTTCGCCATAAACAAAGAGCACAAAGGTCACAGTTAGTCCCCCCTATACACAAAACACAGCAAGCAGCTTCCCCACACACATACACATGCTCACAGAAACATACATTCACATAAAGGATACTCCCTGTCAGACACATATACAGGTAAACAATGCCAGACACACTAAGGAATACACATGGCCAGATAAAAGCACATTGTGACTGTATGTCTGCATAAGTCAATAGTTGTGTCTCTGTGCATCAGAGCATGTGAGTGCATGTGTGTATGCATGTGCATGTATCACTGTGTATATGTATTTTTGTATTAGTGCCTATATGTCATCAATTATTAGTGTGTGTGTCTGTCTGTCTATAATGTAAGGGTGGTATGGTATGGGCAATGCAAAGGTAAAGTTGCAAGCAACATATATATATTATATGAATACATACACACATATACAATACATGGGAAAACAAATATGCAATAATATACATGTAAAGGATTATAGAGTATGTGCGGGAAATGTCTATGCCATTGTTTTCCTATCTGTAACTATGATTTGGTGAATTATTTTGTTTAAAAGCCCAACCAAAATTTTTGTTTTTGTTTCAAATAACCCCTTCACACTGTCACTTATGTATATACGACTGCCCGGCTGTAGAACCTTACTTCGCAATCGTGTTTAAACGATTGCATAATTGCAAATTATGCCATAACTACAGTCTGCGAGCTCACAACGCAGCCGCATAGGGAGCTGCGACAATGCAAGTCTCTGAACGATGAACACAGAGACTAGCTCTTTGTATCCAACGCTGCAAGGCCGCCATTCAATATATCTACACCTCCTTATACACACACAAGGCAACCTTATTTTTTGCACTAATGGTGTTAGTGGGGGGGGCTCATGTTTGAGTCTCACCTAAGGCCTCGCAAAGTCTAGAGCCACCCCTGAGGAAGTCCCATTCACACATTGTCCCCGAAACGCTAAGACTTGCAAAAATCAATGCGTTCTAACCCCCTCCCTGCAGTGCCAAATGTCTGAGAAGGAAGATTCATCCTCTGTCTCTCCAAATATCTGTACAGCATGCATACCGCGCTGCGGAGCTTGTTGGTGTTTTACAAATAATAATTATTACCCAATTCTCCTAACAAGCACTCTGAAAGAACCAGAGCATTAGCCATGCACACTGCACATGCACATTCACAATACCAAGCATTTGCATTCTGTATTGCTGTTCACAGAACTGATATCAGCTTAGGCATCAGCTCCAAGTGCTGAACAACATATCACTTTAGACTCATTGGCTAGTATTTTAGTCTCATTTTTAATTATTATTATTTTTTATATATATAATTTTCCAATTTTGTTTACTATCAATACCTTATCTATTTATCTATCTGATAAATTAAAAAAGCATGGGTCACTTCTAATCTGGGGTTTATTTTTAGTCCCTTTAATTGCAGGTTACTGGAAAGAAATTAAACAACAGAGGAGATTAATTATGTAGACCATAAAAGAAAGTTAAAAGAGACAACAATAGTGGTCACTATGTAAACAAAATGCCAGGAGAATGAAATAATAAATGGTTACTTACATTTAGCAGATAAACTGCTCACTGTATTGGGCGTAAGTGGTATACGGGCATCTGGGCATCACTGCAGCAAGGCGCATGCGGGAGAAGTGAGGAACTGGAAACATGTCAGTGCTCCCTCGCTGCCCCGCTGCCTGCCAGCTCCCCCCCACCTGATGTATATCGGCAGAGCAGGCGCCTTCCATATGGGGTAAGCAAGGGCCTACTATGCATTACAGAATAGGTGCGGCTTCAGTGGTGCCCTAAGGTGGCCATCCAACCACGTCCTTTGCCCCCGGTGACAGGGGGGCAAACCTTGCACAAATTCTTACCCTGTGTGCGTTCCCTCAGAAAGGTGTGTACATGCGAGGGAACAGCGCTTGTAGACCTTGGTTCTGGTCAGTACAGTTCCAGGGGCCCAATGACATATCTGAGAAAGGTTCTGATGAGTCAATTGATGGTAGAGAATAACAAAATGTATAATCTTTTTGAATGTCTGATCTTTCTGTATTATGGAGGTGGTTAATTGAACGGTTTGGCAGTGGGTGAGTGTTGTTCCTGATAAGACTTTATATATAGATGGATAATATTGGAATATTGATTTAAATACAAGCACTCCTAGCAGTACAGCACATGTACAGAACTTGGTATTTATACATGACTTCAGTGGTCCATCTCCTGTTAGGGATAAAAGCTGAAATTGTAGCAAATATTGCAGCACTCTACCAACATTTTTATTTTATTTTATTTTATTCTAAAGACTGCCCGCTCTCTGCACGATTGGCTTATCTTTATCTTTAATTAACAAGCAAGAAGAGATCCGTAGAAATGTCAAAACCCTGAATATATGTCTCATGGAAGCTCCTTTGTTACATCCAATGTCGCTATCTGTCTACAGTGACCACCCGTAATTAAGCCACATTTCGCAGTAAATGTCAGTGCTCTGAATGGAGCCATCGCTGGGCCATGTTCGAGCCCAAGAAAAATGTAAAGAGTGTCCAAAGGTGTCAAGTTTCTGGATTGCTGAGGGACATTATTGGGTCGAATTCACATTAAGACCACAGACACCCTACTTGAAGTGCTATATCTAGTAACCTATTGTATCAATGCAATGTTTTGTGGACCCAGGACATACTTGAAAATGAGAGAAATCTCAATGTATCCATCCTGGTAAAAATATTTTATAAATAATAATTATATAATAATAATAATAATAATAATAATAATAATGTACATTAACCCTTTCAGTGTCAGGTGATGTGAAAAAAAAATCATTGAATGACCCGGAATAAAATGGATTGTGTTTGTAAAACTAAGTGATGTCCATATAATGTTTTCTAAGCTATCTCGTCTGTCCCCTATGGCTGCATGTTTTTCTATTTCCAATAATTATCTCATGCAGCAGATAATGGTTTCTTATCGACCTTCCCCTTGTGGTTCCATATCTTTCTCTCAGATCTTATCATGTTTGAATAGGTGGGAGGATAAATCGCAATGTTGTCTTGTTACTGCCTAGGGTGCAAAGCAAAGGATGTTTTTTTTTTTTTTTTTCCCCAAGACATTTTATTGTTTACGTGTAGCCAGTTAAAAATGTAAAGCAGCCTGTCCCCTAAAAATGACCCAATCTATATCATAGAAATATTATAAATGTTTCTTTTTTTGCATTTGGTCTTGAAAAAGTTGTCTTTGAGTCGAATATAGTTGACTTGCCACACTGGTGAGAAGTGGACAGGAGAGGCTTATGCTGCCCAGTTCCATTCCGATACAGAATGCTACAATATGGACACGGTGTGTTCCTCCTCTAAGGGCCCAAAAGATAGATCCCCAGCTGTTGTAGAACTTAAACTCCCATGATACTTGGCATGCCTTTATAATGCCTTTAGATGGAGAAAGCATCATTGAAGCCGTAGTTTTAAATCATCAGGTCACTCCTGTTCTAAGGTATATTGATATTGAGAGGGATCAGCAAACTTCACACCGGATCACACCGGATCACGGGATTCACAGTTTGTCCTGATGAGCTGATCCCCCAGGAAATACATTTTACCAGAGTCACAGTGTTATTGTATCTTGAAACTTTGTTGCTTTGCTCGGTTATGATACAATAATCATTTTTAGAGCTATTTTTAAACTTTGTAGCATTTGTAATCTGATTATAATCAGTTTTACTAGTGGTCACTTTTGACTAAAGTGGTTTAAGCATATTTTAGTTTTTTTATTCAATTAAATTCTTGCTTTCACGGAATACACGTGAGTGTATTTTATTTCTGTCATAGTGTACTATTAGTATTATTTTTCCTTTTCGATTTTTTTTGCCGCCCCTCCTTCATTTTATAATTGTTTCTAAAGCATATAACTTCTGTCAAGATTACTATGTCGACCACACTAAGTAGCAAACACAACAGTTATTTAATTACATATAACAAAAAAAAAAAATCAGTTCTAATATTACATATAGGAGCTAAACTAACGCCTCCCACTATGTTCGGGGTGCAGAGCACCCAGTCTCCCCTAATTCTTCACTCTAGAGGAACCAGTGAATTTTAAATATATTGCCTTATAGATAGACAGGCAGGGGGAGGCAGATTTTCCATTCAGGCAATATTGCAATGCAGTAATAAAATGCATTATAGGAAAATGGTACAAACTTTGTGAACACATTTTAACTTATCAGAAATGACTGATCCCATACGTCTTGAGGAAACTTTAATTTTATATCAGGAACTTTAATTTTATTCCAGGAACATTAACCACCCAACAGCTTCTTCGAAGCAGATTGACTTTACAAACTGACATTTAAAATCTTAACATGTAACTGTGAATACAAAGTAAAGGGATTCTGTTTTAATTCTGCAAATTAGAGAACAGAGCACAGAGCATTGGCATAATGTTAAAAGAAAGACATTTACAGTGTGTCCATTTTGGCAGATTTACTGCAGGCTGTCTACCTGTGCAGGATATCGAGCTGATTTTGCTGGTAAAAGTCATGCGGGTGGAGTTTATTGATAGCGACTGGTCCTGTAAGTAGCCTCAGGCAATTCCGTATTCAGGCAGCTAAAGATTGTAATTACTGCACTTCCTGCACTGCATCAATTATTTCCAATGTGGCTGTTGATCTGTCCGTAATCATATAGAATTAAGTTGATAGAGAGCAAAAAACCTCAGGATGCTCCCCTAAGCAGAGAAGTACTTGACTGATGACTCTACAATTTCTATTTCCTGGTAATTAGGAAAGTTCGGAATTCTAAATAATGTATCCATTCCCCATTTCTGTAACTTGCTCCCTGCCGCAGACCTAGACCCCACTTCAACTTAACTACACTTGGGGTGCTGACTATGAAGATTTCTGTAGGACTTTGGAGCAAGTAATAGGATAGAAACATAGAATGTGACGGCAGATAAGAACCATTCGGCCCATCTAGTCTGCCCAGTTTTCTAATTACTTTCATTAGTCCCTGGCCTTATCTTATAGTTAGGATAGCCTTATGCCTATCCCATGCATGCTTAACCCCTTAAGGACCAAACTTCTGGAATAAAAGGGAATCCTGACATGTCACACATGTCATGTGTCCTTAAGGGGTTAAACTCCCTCACTGTGTTAACCTCTACCACTTCAGCTGGAAGGCTATTCCATGCATCCACTACCCTCTCAGTAAAGTAATCATTCCTGATATTATTTTTAAACCTTTGCCCCTCTAATTAGACTTTGACTCAAGTCAACTCATTAGTTGTGACAAACTTAACAAACGCACCCGAGTTTTAACCTCCAACGGTGACATCCCAAACACAGGGTTAACTGGGTAAACTGCATTAATAACTGCACTGTGATTTGTATAATCTTCACATTTACTCCAATCCAAAGGAAGAATCCTGCTTCTGAATGAAACCCTTCCTATTTATGGGGTTTGTGGTCTCTGACTGAATGCCAATGCCAGTGGATTCTAAGTCTAAATATTTGTAAATGTTTTGTTTTTTTCTACACACATTTATATTTACACACAATGGGAGGGGCACATCTTTGGAGGCAAAGTACCCTCCTGATCTTTAGGACAAGGGATGAGAATACTGCCAGATGGTTATCCAGACCAGCAATCATGAGGACATCTATTGATATGTTGGTTAAATCATTTACAGGTTGCTCACTATGTTTTAGACTGGTGCACAAGTATAGAATTTTAGGTCTGCCAATTATTTTTTACCAAAGATAGAAACTTTTTGGGACACCCAAAATTCAGTCATTTGCCAGTACAGCTTAGCTGAATCACAAGAACAAACCTAAAAGGCATGAAAATGGCACAATGGTCCCCTAACCATCACTCATCCCTTTTTTTCGCATCAGAATTTTGACTCCCCCCGAACATGTTCGGCATTGAGCAATTTGTGTCATTTATCAATTTCCATAAAACAACTTTTTTTTTTTTCTTTTAATGTAAAAATCTACATTTAATTATTGGATTGTCAAATAAACAATTTATTTATTTATTCCGTGAACAATAAAAGTGGGCTTTTTGTGTAAACTGGTTTCGATGTTTCGTAGAATTACATATTCCTGACACTCTGGGTCCAAATCACCATTGCTGGGAAACATTCCTGGGAGGCTAAAGCTTTAAATAAATTGTACATCAAAAGCGTCACGACAAGATGGATGAATTCCACGATAAACAAAACAAGCTTTAAACGACAAGTGCATTTAACCAGCTAACCCGTACTGTTGGGCAATTAATAAATTGTCCCACTTTCTCCGTACAGAAGCTACAAACTATGACTGATGATGATGTCTGAATAGGTTATAGCAAACAGGGATGTTTAAAACGTGGGCTATTTATCTTCACAGCTTGAAATCAGAAGGAGATAATTTGCTGAACACCAAACATTGCAATGGTCCATTAGTCAGGAACATTTTTTTCTTTTCTTAAATTGATATCCCTTCTAATGTGCTAAATCTTCACTCAAATGGCAGGTTCAGCTAAATTGTATGAGGTTATTAAGATATTGCTGTTAATGTGATTGAACGTGATTAAAAAAATAGTAATAATAAATAACAATAAAAATGAGTTAAAACTTTAATTAGAAGTGTTTATTGTAGGGGGAATCTAGCGGAATAAATGTGTAGCACGAACCAGATTGAGTTGTAACAGTTCATAATAGCATTTATTACAGGTATTACAGGTGTGGGTGAACTATAAATGTAGGGGGAGGCATCCCATAGTGCGAGTTATAGGAGATGTGGGGAGCTGCAGGGAGCATGCTGATCAGGTAGAGTGTGTTATAGGAGGTGTGGGGAGCTGCAGTGAGTGTGCTGCTCAGGTAGTGTGGGTTATAGGAGGTGTGGGGAGCTGCAGTGAGCGTGCTGCTCAGGTAGTGGGGGTTATAGGAGGTGTGGGGAGCTGCAGTGAGGGTGCTGCTCAGGTAGTGTGGGTTATAGGAGGTGTGGGGAGCTGCAGTGAGTGTGCTGCTCAGGTAGTATGTGTTATAGGAGGTGTGAGGAGCTGCAGTGAATGTGCTGCTCAGGTAGTGTGTGTTATAGGAGGTGTGGGGAGCTGCAATGAGTGTGCTGCTCAGGTAGTGTGTGTTATAGGAGGTGCGGGGAGCTGCAGTGAATGTGCTGCTCAGGTAGTGTGTGTTATAGGAGGTGTGGGGAGCTGCAGTGAGCGTGTTGCTCAGGTAGTGTGGGTTATAGGAGGTGTGGGGAGCGGCAGTGAGTGTGCTGCTCAGGTAGTGTGTGTAATAGGAGGTGTGGGGAGCTGCAATGAGTGTGCTGCTCAGGTAGTGTGTGTTATAGGAGGTGCGGGGAGCTGCAGTGAGGGAGGGTGTTGCTCAGGTAGTGTGGGTTATAGGAGGTGCGGGGAGCTGCAGTGAGCGTGCTGCTCAGGTAGTGTGTGTTATAGGAGGTGTGGGGAGCTGCAGTGAGAGATATAATATACACTAAGATGCATTCTGACACTGAAGGAATTATAGCCCTACTCTTTTGAGCTTACAATCTAACAAGTATTGATTTCCTTTCTGTGAAATGAGCTTAAAGCTATGTATAAGGATATCACCATACTGATGCAAAATGCAATAATTAATCATCAGTACTAAATAATATTAAATAATTCTGGGGGAAGATGGTGAGAACTGTTCTAGTAACAATCATCTGCTGATTCTGTTAGAAGGATGACCCATTCGAGCAAGAGATAACCAGAGATTTTTTTCAAAGGAACGATCTTCTTTTAACTTTCTGGCATTTGAACAATTCACGATGTTCCTGTAACCGTCCACAGGTTCAGCCGCAGTGAATGCAAAGCACGGCTTCGGAGAGAGTTTTTATATTTTATATTGTGGTCTCTTAGACTCTCAGAATGCAGAAACTGTCTATTAACCCCTTCAAGACCGCTGACGGTTCAGGACCGTCAGCGGTAAAACGTGCGTTTGGACCGCTGACGGTCCTGAACCGTCATAACGGTCTGGGGCTACTTACCTGATCACCGTCGGTCCCACGGCGGCGATCAGTGCTCCACCAGGTCCAGGGGGGTTGCCAGTCTGCCCGGGCAGTCCCCCCTCGGCAGATCAGGACCCCACGGCCATGTGATCACTCGATCACATGACCGCAATAGGTGTCTGTGTATCTGCCTGCAGGGGGACTGTCTGTGCTGACAGGCAGTCTCCCTGCAAGTGAAAAATCAAAAAAATAAAGTAAAAAAAAAAAACAGTGTAAAATCAGTGTAAAAATAAATAAATAATATGTGTATATATATATATATGATATATACATGTATTATATCTATATATAATATATGTATATGTATCATATATATAATGTCATATTAAGTGTATTTTTATATTTATATATACGTATATTAATATAAAAATACACTTATATTTAAATTACACACAAATATATACAATATATATAATTGCTATATATATGGTATATATATATTATTATAAAATACAAATAATATGTTAATAAAAATAAATAACAAAAAATTAAAATAATTTTTAATAATTATAAAAAAAATATTTATATATGCAATTTTATTCTAACAGTATTTTTATATATATATATATATATATATATATATATTTATATCAAAATACACTTAGAATGTAATGATATATATATCTATGTATAAATAAATAAATAAAAACAATACGAAATATACATATGTCCATATACATAATTACATAAATAATTTCATAAATATACACGTAGACGTCAAATATATAAATATGTATATATATTAAAATTCTACATGTGTATTTATGCAATATTTTTTACCTAATTAAGTAATTTTAATGATTGCAATTTGAGGGACCTGCCTGCCAACCCAGTCCGAAAGTCCAGATAATTTAATTTGCTAGCACTGTGTTTAACCCTGTAACTTTCTATGACACCCTAAAACCTGTACATGGGGGTACTGTTTTACTCGGGAGACTTCGCTGAACACAAATATTAGTGTTTCAAAACAGTAAAACATATCACAGCGATGATATTGTCAGTGAAACTGAAGTTTTTTGCATATTTCACACAAAAACAGCACTTTCACTGAGGATATTATTGCTGTGATACATTTTACTGTTCTGATACACTAATATTTGTGTTCAGCGAAGTCTCCTGAGTATAACAGTACCCCACATGTAGAGGTTTTATAGTGTTTGTGAAAGTTACAGGGTCAAATATAAGGCTTGATTTTACTTTTTTTTTTTTATTGAAATTTGTCGGACTGGTTAGGTTGCCTTTGAGAGCATATGGTAGCCAAGGGATGAGAATTAGCCCCATGATGGCATACCATTTGCAAAAGAAGACAACCAAAGGTATTGCAAATGGGGTATGTTCAGCCTTTTTTAGTAGCCACTTAGTCACAAACACCGGCCAGAGTTAGCGTTTCTTGCATTTTTAACACACAAACAAATATAAATGATAACTTTGGCCAGTGTTTGTGACTAGGTGGCTACTAAAAAAAACTGGACATACCCAATTTTGAATACCCTGGGTTGTCTACTTTAAAAAAATATGTACATGTTAGGTGTGTTTCGGGGATTTATGACAGATAACGGTGTTACAAGGTCACTATTGATACATTTAAAATATATATATTGAAACAGCAATTTCCTACTTGTATTTATAGGCCTATAACTTGCAAAAAAAAGCAATAAAGCATGTAAACACTGGGTGTTTTTAAACTCGGGACAAAATTTTGAATCTATTTAGCAGTTTTTTTCATTAGCTTTTGTAGATAAGTAAAAGATTTTTCAAGTAAAAGTCCAAAAACATGTTTTTTTTTTTATTTTTCACCATATTTTATTATTTTTTTTAAATACACTATATGACATAATACAAATAATGGTATGTAAAGAAAGCCCCTGTCCTGAAAAAAACAATATATAACTTGTATGGGAACCGTAAATGAGAGAGCGGAAAATTTCAGCTAAACACAAACACCACAAAAGTGTTAAAACTCCTCTGGTCCTTAACGTACAAACATCGCAAAAACAGGCCGGTCCTTAAGGGGTTAAGTAGAAATTGCTTGGTGTCAACTTCAACAAAACCTGATTGCTGCACTGCTTACATCAGCTGGTCTCCTGGTCTATACTAAACCGGTTACTGAATTTGTGCACCGCTGGTGTTTTTAAAAGAATTGAGGCTATATTTGTTGTTTTATCTTTCTATTTCTATTTTGTTTGTTCACGGATGCAATCCTTGGCGTTATTATTTGTGGTGTATTTAGCAACGTCGTTTTGGACAGGTATATAGCAGACAGATTGTCTCCTTGCTAATTCCCGATGTATTATAGAATTAATGAAGCGAACACCTTTAGGAAGGAAACCATTATATGCAATAAGTCTCCGCAGAATATAATCTGATATGTATTATTTCAAACAGGATAAAATAACACTAATGAGTATGTAATATGAAATGGCAAATATATTCCTCCCAAGATTCTCTTTAAATTGATGAATATGACATGTGAGAGCCCTCTGAGCAGGCTTGAGGGTCCGTTTGAGATATTTGAATTACTGATGTGAAGTTGGATATACTTTGTCCTTAGAAACGCAGAGCTGGATGTATAAAGAAGCTTTCTGTCGCAATATTCAAAAAAATGGAGAAATTAACAAGAATAGTCTATTGGTTTTCATGGTAACTGTACTGTTCCATCTTTAGAATGTTGTCCCAGAAACAATTTGTCAACAGAATACAATAAGATGGATTATCGCAGTTACCTGGGTGAAATAATATTATGGCAGTAAAGTGTTAATATTAACTGTGCTTTCTCATCTCTTCATTTTGTTCTGTGCTGCTTTTCTGTTGGTCGAGTTCTGTAGCACTTTCAGTAAATTTGGTAAAAATTCCAAATCTAAAGGAATTTAATATCATTATTAAAGAAACACCACTGTAGCTTTAGAAATACAAACGTATATTCCTAATGCTATAATGACTGCCCTGCTCACTGGTTAGGGTTACCCTCACTCCTCCCCCCTCCCCCCCCCCCTTTCCATGTGAAGGAAAACATTATTTTCCTGACCTTTTCTCCCTCGTCACATTGCTCTATCCACTTCAGCTGAGGTTATCAATTTTAGTAATGTTGGCCAATCCAATGGTCTCCCATAGGAAATTTAAATATTTTGAATTCCTATTTTGTTTTGTTTACTTGACTGATCCTTTTACTAATCCACATTGGTATTCATTTGCTTCTTTAATATGTGTTTCCCAATGGTATGTATTGAGAAATGTGCTTATTTAGAAAACGCTATCCATTTATCCTGTGTGCTTTTCACAGTGAATAATTCCTGCCGGTCGATTTATTGTAGAGATGCCCTCATCCTATTGAAATAAGCCTCTACAAAATGAAGTGTTTATGTACAGCCCGTATAAAGTTGTTGTTTTGTTTGTTTTTTTCGTTAATCTGAAATGATACCATATTATGGTCACTATTTCCCAAGTGCTGCCCAACTTGAATATTTGAGAAGAGGTCAACATTATTAGTTATTACAAGATCCAAACAAACAGCTATATATACTTATACTTAGAATATGAGCATTAAATAAAATACAAACTATATCAAACGACTCCAATATATTCAATCCCATTCAGAGATGAAGAGAGACTCTATGGAATATAAACTATGATGAAGTGCAGGATGCCAATATAGTTTAAAAACAATTAAACATTTATTCTATGTAACGTAAAATAGAAAAAGTGAGCATGCAGAAAAACATTAATGCGGTTTGTTATTTACATCCTTTTTTCTGAAGATGCGTCAGAGATATTTAGTAGTGAAACGCATCAGTGTATCAGTGATGTTTCTCTAAATGTTAAGTTTTCTACTTTGTCCCAAATACATCTTTAGATTGTTTTGGAATTTCAAAGAAATACCAACACAGGCTGAAAGAGGTTCAAAAGTGACAGAGATGCTTTCAATCTGAGAAATATTATCTATAATTCCCGAAGTGACCATTAAGTGTAGAGTGTATTAATATTATATAATATAACCAATTAAATGATCACATTTTAAGCCGCCCTTTGGGGATGAGGGGGCCACAGACTGCTTTGGATGCTGGGAGTTGGGTAAAGTGTGACTGTAAAATCTCAGTTATATTCGGGGGCCACTACGATATGGGGATACTTTTAAACAGTTTTTGTTATTCTATGTTCTTCTTCAGCTACGGATGTCTTTTCTCCTGGAGGGCTTCCTGCTTGGGAACATTTCTGTTTTACTCTTTGATAATAAAACTGGGAAGGCAAAAAGCAGGTCTTTATGGTACTTTGCGAACGCGGAAGGACTGGGAATTTGGCAGCCAATGGTTCTGTCTCTTCGGGATATCTTGGAGAGGTAAGTCTTAAAATATCGCCCTGCACATAACCATTATCATTCCTGTATGAGAAAGTAATTCTATGTTAAAACTTAAGTAGAGCAAACATGAGCAATACTTCTAAATCTATATATTTACTCTTCAAACTCCAAAATGTCTGACGTGCTTTATATGTGAAGAGTGTGTCCTCACTGTAGCGGAGCTCCCTGTACCCTGACTGGGTACCTCCGCCAAGGAGCGCTTCCTAGCTGGAACAGGGGACAAACCGCCGTGGCTTGACTGGGGCCCTGGAACCGCTCTCTCCTGGAGCTGATTGGGGAATTCGCTCTAGACATCCCCAGGCACTGGACGATACTCAGTCCTGGGAGCTCTAGTCCTTACAAGGACTTTCCCCATTGAATCCTCCACACTGGAACAGTGATTAAAGAATAGCCCTTTCCCCTCCCAGTAACCAGACGACACATAGTTCTGGGAGGACAAGCTGGAATACTTTAATGTCAGCCACAACTGGTCTTATATGCATGTCCCCATGCAAGGGGCACTCCCCCTGGACCTGAGAGTAAACCACAGTAGAAACAAATACACAATTACATTGGCTCTCAGATCCAGGACACTCCCATACATAATCAGATAATCCCTCCTCTGTGACTGGGAGATAATTGGATCAGGAACTGTAGTAATCTAATCCAATTATCTCCAAGCACAGAAAAAAAAAACTTTTTCCCAAACACCCCAAAAGTACCCTAAAAATACATAAAACCCCCAAAAAAGTGGCATCCCCTGATAGCCCTGATCTGGGTGACCAACATATCCAAAAATCACCCAGATTAGTTCAGGGGTTCATGAATTTCCTGGAAGTAATTCGTTTGACTGACCTCACGCATGCCCAAAACAGTTCCAGAGAATCAGGGCTTGCGGTCGGTCTAGTTCGGTGGTTTAAATACAAACAAACTACCGAACATAGTCAATAGTCTTACCCTGGAGCTTGTTCCCCTTGTTCGTGGGAACGATTCCACCAAACAGTGCCCTTCTAACTTGTGTAGAACCGAACGCAAGTGATGATGGAAGTCCAGCGGTGTTTGGGAGTTTCTGTTTCCGATTGTAGTTGCATGAGATTCATGCCAAAACACCGCTGCCTGCGTTCATGCGAACAAGATGGCCGCCACCTCGTGGTAGTCCATAGGAATTGCGACCACCCAGATGAACACTTAGAACACTGAGGTGGAAATTGTAACAAAGTAGAAATTAGGCTAAACAAGCTCCAGGGCGGTCTCCGGTTCATGCATATTCGGTTCCCGAACCACATAGTCCAAATACACGAACAGAGAATTTTACATTATATTTCACAGGGTCCTTAGTCTGTGGGCAGGAGGCTGGCAAGCAGGCTCCTCCAGGAACTCGTGGCAAACTTTTTTTTTATTGTACAAAGTACAGATTTTAATAAAAAATTTCACTTTTATGAATTAACCTTGTTACACCCCCTTGCTGTCAAACAGACACTTTTATTAATTTTTTTGGCAGTGGAGTGTCATATCCTGGACCGCCGGATACTGGTTAAACTCTTAGGTAGACAGTGTAACTCCCTCTCCCTGTATGTCGATAACAGATAGGATCTGAATTAAGTACAGCAGTAAAAAGCAGTCACTCCTCGTAACTCCGCTGTCCTGAGATTAGCAAAGAGTCCGTCAACCTGTACATTATAGTTTTTAATACATGCTGATGTCACCCACCGCACATCTTGGGATTTAAAAGCAGGATCTACCTTTTGAATAAAAATTCAGTGTGTTTTTATTACAGTTTTCATGTGCGATAGGTATAATTGATATAACTCTTAATATATATAAATATATATAGTATTTTATTACTGTTTTAGACTTCTGCTAAAATCACACATTTTCATGGTAGTGTCACTTTAAGCAGTTGCTGTATGTTTGCCAAAAAGGCTAGTTTGTGAGAAAGCTATGTATAAATCTGATCATATCTTTGCCACGTATGCCCTGGTTAAAAAATGGAAATTTCAGCACTGAAATACACAGAAGACCAAGGAATATAAATGAGACAGTCTATTAAGGATGATGGCTAAATTGAAGAACGCGATTCTCTTTAACGCAATTACCTGTTTTCTTGTTGTTCCGTGTAGCCTGTGAACAGAATATCATATTCATTTAATTCCGCTAATAGGTTTTATTAAACTGGTCGAACTTGGATTACATCCCCAACTTCAAACAAATTCAATCATTACTTCCTGCTTTAGCACTAAGTGTGTCCGTCCTAACTTTTTTTTTCTTTTCTACAAGCAGGTTTTGGCTGGAGATACGCGCGTCCTGGTCCAAGGAATCCGATGCCATTATTGCTTTTGACAATATTTCTCTGAGTTTGGGCTGTTATTTGACAAGTAAATAAAACACAATCTCTCTGATTTAATTAACGCATGTTAACTCGTACATTTTTACTGTTCCACAAAACATCACTGGCCCTGCAGACAGTTTGAAATTCTGAGCAGTAAAGCATTTACAGTGATATAGAAAAAAATTGTTAAATGTTGCAAGGGGTGCTGGGAAATAATATGTTCTTGTTGAGAGACGACCACACTGCAACAATGTATTTATACTATATCATGAAATGTTTCCATTTAAACTCTCCAAGCACCATAACCACTACAGGGTGCTACTGCGCCCCCCCCCCCCCAGTAGTTAGTAGTCAAACTGTTTGTGAACCTCCTTCTACAGGTGATATTCGAAAAATTAGAATATCGTGCAAAAGTTCATTTATTTCAGTAATGCAACGTAAAAGGGGAAACGAATATATGAGATAGACGCATTACATGCAAAGCAAGATAGTTCAAGCCATGATTTGTCATAAGTGCGATGATTATGGCTTACAGCTCATGAAAACCTCAAATCCACAATCTCAGTAAATTAGAATATTGTGAAAAGGTGCAATATTCTAGGCTCACAGTGTCCCACTCTAATCAGCTAAGTAAGCCATAACACCTGCAAAGGGTTTCTGAGCCTTTAAATGGTCTCTCAGTCTGGTTCAGTAGGAATCACAATCATGGGGAAAGACTGCTGACCTGACAGTTGTGCAGAAAACCATAATTGACACCCTCCATAAGGAGGGAAAGCCTCAAAAGCTAATTGCGAAGGAAGTTGGATGTTCCCAAAGTGCTGTATCAAAGCACATTATAGAAAGTTATGTGGAAGGGAAAAGTGTGGAAGAAAAAGGTGCACAAGCAGCAGGGATGACAGCAGCCTGGAGAGGATTGTCAGGAAATGGCCATTCAAATGTGTTGGGACTTTCACAAGGAGGGGACTGAGGCTGGAGTCAGTGCATCAAGAGCCACCACACACAGATGGATCCTGGACATGGGCTTCAGATGTCGTATTCCTCTTGTCAAGCCGCTCCTGAACAACAGACAACGTCAGAAGCGTCTTACCTGGGCTAAAGAAAAACAGACCTGGTCTATTGCTCAGTGGTCCAAAGTCCTCTTTTCTGATGAGAGCAACTTTTGCATCTAATTTGGAAACCAAGGACCCAGAGTCTGTAGGAAGAATGGAGAGGCACACACTGCAAGATGCTTGAAGTCCAGTGTGAAGTTTCCACAGTCTGTGTTGATTTGGGAGCCATGTCATCTGCTGGTGTAGATGACTGAGTACTGAGTCCATATGCGTGCTTATACTTTTCAGAGGTCCGATATTGTTCTATGTACACTCCTTGTTTTATTGATTGCATGTAATATTTACTGAGATTGTGGATTTGGGGTTTTCATGAGCTGTAAGCCATAATCATCGCACTTATGACAAATCACGGCTTGAACTATCTTGCTTTGCATGTAATGTGTCTAGCTCATATAATAGTTTCCCCTTTTACGTTGCATTACTGAAATAAATGAACTTTTGAACGATATCTAATTTGTCGAGTATCACCTGTAAGTGAGAATCTCTCTATACGGAGATAGCCCAGTGATGGAGGATTTAGTTCACTCACTGAGAGCACTCAGATGATGGTGTCAGTCAGTGAGCCAGCCCTTCATGGAAGAGCTTAGCTCAGTGGAACTAATAGAAACGTCTGCGTCCATAAGAGGCTGGGATGAAACCAGGGCATTCCTAGTACTGTAGTACTTGCCAGAAGTGCTCCTTTTACAAAACAGCAGTTGACGGGAAGTCCCCACCACACTAGTTTTTGTTGCAAAAAATTCAAAAATCTGCAGTCTCCATTCTCCCTTTTCTTGATGACTGGAGATAAAGCTGGTTTAGAACAGAGTATGGTATTTCATGGAGTAATATGGGTAGTACCCAACCATCAGGGGAGGGAGCAATGCTCCACCTTCTTTAATCGTCACCAGCCCTCCAATAATTAATACTCATTTGTAATGATTCACATTACTGAATGTTCACATACACTGGACAAAATTATGAGCGCAACACTTTTGTTTTTGCCCCCATTTTTCTAATCAATCTAATCAGCATCTTGATATGCCACACCTGTGAGGTGGATGGATTATCTCGGCAAAGGAGAAGTGCTCACACACAGATTTAGACAGATTTGTGAAGAATATTTGAGAGAAATAGGCCTTCTGTGTACATAGAAAAAGTCTTAGAACTGGGGACAAAAACAAAAGTGTTGCGTTTGTAATCTTGTTCAGTGTATAGCCCAGACACATACTGACCCTGGTATTAAGGATGTTTTAGGGTTATGTCAACAAATCCTCTCATTAAACATAAAATAATTCAAAGTATGATTGTTTTTTTGAAACACTGAAGGTAATGGAGAAACGCCCCTCCAGACCACGTCTTACTTGTCCAGCAATCTGCTGATGGAGAGCAGCAGCCAGAAGAAGAATGAGACCATAGTGGATTCACAGGAGGAGGACCTCAGCCTTATCTTCCAGCCTTATCCGCCAGGTAGGAGCTGACGATATACCTGCAAATCACCAGATGTAATCTTTCACTATGGGCTATAGTCACAATTGTAGTGGTTCAAAATTGCAGAATGTAGATTAATATAGTCATGATGGGACTAAAGCAGAGTTATAGACGTTTTCCAAACCATCTACTTGCATAAATTTTGTAATTCTATTTCCAGTTCACTGCTATTCGGTGTTTAGTGAATATATCCAGACGTGTCATAAAACAAATCTATAAATATATCGAGGTGACAAAGCAGGCATTAACATGATATATGCCAAAGCTTTAAGGACAAATGGGTAAATGTGGGGTCAAATGTCTAGATATAGAGCAATCAGCAGGATTTTTCCTTTGGTTTCCATGGTGACAGCTCAACTTTTAGAACTTGGTACCAGAACTGAACAAAGCTTTTTTCCGTTTCTGATGTTTTGGGTTTGCTACATTTTTCTATATGTAAGCACTCATTTTGCCATCCATTTAACTCTTACTTATCAATTATAAATGAAACAATGATGCAGTCACGGTGCTCTGATGGTCCAATTCTCCTTACAATCCCGTGGGTGTACGAGACCAGGGTGCACACTGTGCAGTACGCTTTATTTTAAGACACACGTTAAGCCGACATGAATTCAGCCAGATGCTTCATAAATAATTTCTTTACAGTTTCTTACTTGCAAAGGATCTCTGAGATCTAATTAAAGCTCGTTATGTTTAGCTCTGAGTGTGATTGTCATTATTTTAGTACAAGAAGACTAACAGCAAAGGACAGGTTTATTTCTGCCTTTTATTTGAACCCGACCTGCAGCAATGGCAGAAAAAGGTTAAATATACTCCTCAAAGAATATCCTACAAACAGGAGGCTATCAGGGTTATTTACTATAGTGAGAATTCAAAATGAATTCAAAGAGATTTTACATTCTAGGCCAAGGTAGCTGAAACAGACTTAGAGGATTTTACCAGTTTGGCTAGTTTGGTCTTAAATTTTAAATTCATTTTGAATTCTTGTTTTACTGAATAACCTTGCATGTTTTGTCTATTTTTTCCATGTTTATATTTTTTCTTACATTTTCACATTTAGTTATATAGACCAAAACAAGTGAACAGGCAAAAACATGAAACAGCTGAAACATAAAGCACATTATCAGCATCGATTTCACATACGTGAATGTTTATTGTCTTTCGACAAACTCAGCAGGTCACAGGTTGAAGTGAAAGAGTGGGTCACGCGGGTCCCAGTTCCTTACTGCATAAAATACAGCCAGGCTATACGTCGGCTACAAGAACTCTTATTCCAAGCTGCCTAATTGATGGCAGTGCGATTTATAAAAATTGCTGCAGGTATACGCCACTTTTGGAGATCATAGTTCACTCACGGTGCTGTGTGAAACATCAGCTTTGCAGTTCTACGAAGTTGTGATGGTGCTTAGACAGGCCCAATAAAGTACAAGGTAGCATTCGTTTACAGGGGGTTAAAAAATAAACTAGCCCAACACACGCTTGCTGCTTTTAAAAAACACAATAAATGTTACCTTACGGCGTTATATTTCTAATATCGTATTATTACAAAATTCTCAAACATCCTAAAAGGTACAAAAATTAAATAATAAAAGCCGTATTCAATTTGTTCATATATGGAAGAAGTTTGATAATTCATGACTAAACATTCTTTATAAGAGTAATTATAACAATTTTGAAATATTTTTATTTACATTTATTTGTTGTCGAACATTTTGTTTGCCGTGTGGAAACGCTTGCTTTGTACTTTCCATAAAATCGAAATTCTGCTTAATTCTATTTTCCAGCAAATGACCAGTCGCTCAACAGAATTCGCATTATCTCTTTAACTCATGACAAACGTGTCAGATATTTATTTTCTTACTGGAAGTGACAGTGGGGGTGGGGGAGGATTTTGAATTAAAATTTATATTGTCCATATTGTGTCAATTATCTGCCTGTTATGTCGCAGTCAATAATGTGCCCTGTGATGGATAGACGGACTGTTTAGACACGGATAGGCATCCCATTCTGTTTACACCAATAATTTTGTTAAAATGGATTATGTGAAAGGGAGGCTGACGGGTCCACGGATGTTTTAAATTAAATGATCACTCTGCACAGATAAGGCTTTGGCTGAAATACAAGCTTAGAGTATCACCACAACAATTACACTGCTCCCAAACTTCATGAAACTCAGGATTTGGTATAGGGTTGTGAAGGTTACAGGAATTGACAATTCGGAATATAATTTTTTCTAGTATAATATGGGGTGGGGGAGATGCACAAAGTTGCAGGAGAAAGGAAAAGCATTTCATCAGATGGACATTAAATCTGTATTCTGATTGGCTGCTGGGGGGGGATAGGTGGGAGCTTTATTCGTAGACTATAGACAGATTTCAAATCAGGGACCGTAAAATTCACACATGTCAACCTCCGCTCAGCTGTAAAACACAGATTACCCCGAGCCAAACTATTAGAGATAGACATGTTTCATATATTTTAATTACATTATCTTTGCTAAATTTGCTATTTAATTAATTTAGTATGAATTATTATGTTTTAAAACTAAACATATAACGTCATTTGTAACGGCACCCCCAGGCATAAAGGGTTCAAACCGCCGTTTAGGAGATCTTCCCCTTCCAGATATACAGGCACAGCTACTGCAGAACACCAAACTCCCAAACTGGATACAAAATAGCACTCCAACTCCCGAACTGGAACCTCACTAATAGCTGCTAGCAGACGAACAGGAAAAGCAGACAATCAGCTTACACTCCTGGCAATCAGTCTCTAACAGCATACAGTAAATCCCCCCAAGAACAAGACAAAGCTCCGTGTTGAGGGTCAAGCAGTGGTCTGTTTATTGAGGGCTACCTGCCCCTGTATTTATGCAGGTCTCCCACCTGGTGGACACTCCCCTAGGGGACCAGATGGAAGACTGTAACAACGGACAGACAAGTAGCATTTCAGGACATATAGTCACAACACTTCCCCACAATGCATCCTGGTGTCATGCCTTAACTATGGTATCCTCTTACTTCCTGGTTCCACGGAGCCTAGCCACACCCCTTTATGACACGGTCTGCCTATTTAATCTGACTGCACCAGCTGATCAGGGCTGGATTATTGAACTACGTTCCTTACTCACACCCCGGCTACAACTTCGTTGTGAAAGCCTCTGCTACCAGACCGGACTGAAAGACTCTGCAAAGTTCCCTTCACCTCTCCTCATCCACGACTAAAGATTAAACACTCTTCATACGCCTCTGAGGAGATCTCGGGAACCAGTGTTCTATATGCCGGAAGCTAAGTAAAACCAATGTGATAAGAGTTGCATCTAAAAGCTGTTATTACCTGTCTCCAAAAGTCCTTCGGTAAAAACAATCCCGTTACAGCTAACTTCAACTCATACTTCATATCAGTTATCTGCATCTGTCTTGCTTCAGTTAAAGTATGGAACAGCTATTGTAATTACTTATCACCTAAACCGTTAACTCTACTAAGAGACTCCTTATTGATTCAGTGTCTGCAATTTACTATTGTTTACTCCTTAAAGCTACAGTGCCTGTAATTGTGGACTTCAGTTATCGTTTACTACTTAAAGCTACAGTGCCTGTAACTGTGGACTTCAGTTATCATTTACTACTTAAAGCTACAGTGCCTGTAATTGTGGACTTCAGTTATCATTTACTACTTAAAGCTACAGTACCTGTAAATTGGAATTAAAGTCTTTACCTTTTACTTTCTTTAATAAATATTCAAACTATACGAAATCTGCAGTTGTGTTCCTTCATAACAAATGTTTAGACGTGACACCTGGCTTCCTCTCCTCTGCCCTGGAGATAATTGAGAAGTAAAACTCCATTACACACGTGGGGACACAAAAACAGTAAAATACTTTAAAATACATAAAGTCACATTTTACACATAATACACAGACATTTCACATATCCCCAGATAGCTGGGATCTGAGCGCACAAAACTACCGAATAGCGCTCAGATCCTATACACACAGTTCAATTGCCATGGAGCCAAAGTCTTTAATTACACGAATGGGCTCCATGGCATAGCTATCTGTGTTAACACATTCACATAAAATACCGAATGGACATGTGTTCGTTAGATCGGTACGAAATAGAACCAGGCTGCGGACGGCTCAGCTGTGTGTTCGTGCAAGTAAGTGTCCGTTTTTAGTTCCATAGTTTAAGTGCCGAACACCGCTGGCCGTACGGGACTTTTAAAATGGTCGCCACCACATGTTCGGTAAACGGACAAAGACCACCCTGCATTCGTCAATTAAGCTGCGGTTAACCGCAGCTTCAGGGTGGTCAATTGGCGGCACACTCCAGCTCCCGGGTGGTCGCTCCTTAGGTAGTTTGTTCGGTAGATAATATCTACCGAACACCCCGGCAGAAAGGCACGAATAAGCCTTTCTGCAGGGAAAAATAAGTAATTTAAAAGTCTGGTCCATAGTCCAAAGGCAACAGGCGGGCAACCAGGCTTCTCCAATGCAATGTGGTGAAATTGCTCTCGTCACATCATTATCATAGATATTATTAAAATACCACTTTATTGAAACAGTTGCATTATTGAAAGAGCCACAAAATGTACATATTTTAGTAAAAACCAGATCAGAAACACATAGAACAAACGTTCGTGGCTCAGCAATGAGTAACTGTAATAACTCATGGTAACAACATAAAAGCATCGTTTACTGCCCAACTTACTGCATCTACGTTCACCAAATCAGCCTTGCAGAGCTTCTCTTAGGAGCTCTCTCATGTTGTATGACTGAATTTAGAAAGGAGTGCCTGTGTAAATAACAAAATAAAGTCAAAAGGTAAAGATTTTCAGTGTGTTTTTCCCATTCTGGGGATGACTTATAAAGTCCATGCACTAGGGTTCGAAGATTATTGTCACATTTGTTGCATTACTTTTATCGAAGGAGCCCCGTATCGATATTCTGCAAAAAAATTTTGAGACAGCTGAATAGTTTTAAAGCAAATTAGTTTGGGGTTAGGTAGGTAGGATGCACAATTACCAGAACTCAACCACGCCATCTTGACTTCTGCACCAGATAAAAACCACGACCTTTAGCAAAATGACCAGCAGGTCAGGATGAGGAGGCCAGATGCATTTTGGGAGAAATAACATCATATAACGCTGGGTTAAGTCTGGCGAAAATGATCAGCAGAAACATTCTCTTGGTTTCCATGGTGATCAATAATAATTTTGCCCTTTTCACTAGCCGGCGCTGTCATTATAAATATGTGCAATCATGAGGATAATGAAATAAAAGTACTATAAAATTCTGCTAAAAATGTTAAATTAATTATTAACATGACTTGTACCGTGGTCGATTACAACACAAACGTTGGTAATAGCATGTTATCAAAGGCACATTTTATTCACCATAACCCCAACACCTTATAGCAGTAGTTATGGTACTAGGAGTATTTTTGTGCAGTTCCTGCATTTTCTTTGTCCGTTTGATAAAAACTAGACTTGTCTCAAGACACGAAGCCCAACACATCAGGCCCGCTGCTGTGATAATTGGGGATGGTTCAAATGTGGATGTCAGTGGTGTCAGGCTGAGTGGTGAGGGGCAGCTTTGCCTACCAATTCTACCCGGTCACCGTCATCTAAATTTAAATGGATAATAAGGAAGTGAAATAAATTCCTCATCAAACACGAGGTAGCTGAAGGGTGGGGCTCTGGGTACTGAGACAGAGAACGTCATATTTTGGTAAAATAAACACAAAGAAAGAGGTTCATTATTATCTTCTAATACACTGTTATAAGGCATGCTTATTTTGGTTCAATTAATTAAAATGTAACTCTAAGTACCTTAGAACACTTTGTAAAAATCATAAGATTAAAAAAGAAAATCAGAATGCTATTTATTTATTTTTTTGGAATTGATAACCAATTGCATGAAATGTCCATCATCATTTGCAGCAGCTAATGCGCTAACTGGAATCTTTGGCAAGTGCAGATAGCGACCTATATGGGGGCAGGGAGATAATAAGACCCCGTAGTAGGGTATTCCTTGATCACGTCTAGCTCACTTGCGAATTCCTGTGCCAATGGATGGTGCTTAGAATGTATCGAAAAACAACGGTAAAGTTTAACCTTCCTGATACATTTTGTTTTATGAATTTACAGTATTTTGACTAATGTACAGGTTTTTACAGAGAAATACTTTATTCTAACCTCTTTCATTAGTGAGAGAATAAATCTAAATGGAGACATTGGGAGTTTTCTATTTTTAATCTTGCATTTGCAATGAACATTTTCCATTAGTGAAAGTCCATGGGCCAAATAAGTAGAAAAAAAGTAAAAAGGCTTTAAATTATTTTATAATTAAAAGGACACTCCAGACCCATAGAGCACTTTAGCTTTCAGAATTGTTTTATATGAAAAGAGTGTGTTCTCTTTTTATTTATTTTTTTTCATTTTATAAAATGTGCAGATTTCACTAGAAATTGTCACTTTTATAAATTAACCTGGTTACACCCCCCTGGCTGTCAATCAGACAACCGGTCATGTTACTTCCTGATTTACAAGAATAGTTTACAATGAAGAGTTCAGGTTTTTTTAGATGACACAGCTGCAGGAGAGAAAACAAGGTGAGTTACCAAGGTGCAGGGAGGGAAATTTACAACAATATAACAGATATACAGTATCTCACAAAAGTGAGAACATTTTTGTAAATATTTTATTATATCTTTTCATGTGATAACACTGAAGAAATGACATGCTGCTACAATGTAAAGTAGTACGTGTACAGCCTGTATAACAGTGTAAATGTGCTGTCCCCTCAAAATAACAACACACAGCCATTAATGTCTAAATCGTTGGCAACAAAAGTGAGTACACCCCTAAGTGGAAATGTCCAAGTTGGGTCCAAAGTGTCAATATTTTGTGTGGCCACCATTATTTTCCAGCACTGCCTTAACCCTCATGGGCATGGAGTTCACCAGAGCTTCACAGGTTGCCACTGGAGTCCTCTTCCACTCCTCCATGACGACATCACGGAGCTGGTGGATGTTAGAGACCTTGCGCTCCCCCACCTTCTGTTTGATGATGCCCCACAGATGCTCAATAGGCTTTAGGTTTTCTTGGCCAGTCCATCACCTTTACCTTCAGCTTCTTTAGCAAGGCAGTGGTCGTCTTGAAGGTGTGTTTGGTGTCTTTATCATGTTGGCCCAGTCTCTGAAGGGAGAGGATCATGCTCTACTTCAGTATGTCACAGTACATGTTGGCATACATTGTTCCATCAATGAACTGTAGCTCCCCAGTGAGATACTGTACCTTCCTAAAGAAGTATGTTTTCAATAATTGCATATATATATATATAAATGACTGAAATTATTTTTTGTTTCTAAAAATGAAAGTACACAGCTATGCAAACATTAGACGAGCGACTATTCCACTGAAAGATACTTAAAGATACTTTAAAATAATTTCTTCACAAGCTCAGGCAGATTGAGGAGGAGCAGTTGGTACAGGGAATACAGCCCATGCGGCTTATTGAAAATTTGTGGCTGGATTTTTATGGCTCCAATAATTTATTTATCATGCATATTGTTTGTATTTATTGTGAATTAATGGACAGCGACGTCAAACAATCATTGGCAGCAAGGTTTGCAGTAAACAGCTGGAATATATTTCAGATTGCTCACCCACATGCTGGTAATTTCATGAAATGATAGATTAACACTAGCTGGTGCAATCTTACAAAACAATCGTTTAGCTTTATTAAAAAAGAAATCATGCAGAAATATCCCAGTTATTAAATAAGAAATCATACAAAACATACATATGGTAAGACTTTAGAGAAAACAAAGGAAACGTTTCCTTACATAAATTATGCTACAGCACCCCTTATTATAGAATATGCTGTATGGCTTACTGACCCAAATGTTTAGATTATAGATCTGCTTTCTTACTTAAAGGATCACTATAGGGTCAGGAACATGTATTCCTGACCCTATAGTGTTAAAACCAACATCTAGCCCCCCTGGGCCCCTCATTCCTCCATAAATATAGCAAAATCTAACTGTATTCAAGCCTGAAGCTGTAGTTCTGCCCTGTCTGCCTCAGAAAAACAAGCAGTCTGCTGACATCATCAGAAGTGGTAGCCTGATCCAATCACAGTGCTTCCCCATAGGATTGGCTGAGACTGACATAGAGGCAGATCAGGGGAAGAGCCAGCATGATTCAAACACAGCCCTAGCCAATCAGCATCTTCTAATAGAGATGAATTGAATCAATTAATCTCTATGAGGAAAGTTCAGTGTCTGCATGCAGAGGGAGGAGATACTGAATGTTTGGATGCATTTTAGGCAGCCGTGACCCAGGAAGGATCTCTCACAGCCATCTGAGGAGTGGCCAGGGAAGTTATCACTAGGCTGTAATGTAAACACTGCATTTTCTCTGAAAAGACAGTGTTTACAGCAAAACGCCTGAAGGTAATGATTCTACTCACCAGAACAAATTCAATAAGCTGTAGTTGTTCTGGTGACTATAGTACCACTTTCATAATATTATGTTTACACTTTTTAGTGATGCGATTATTTTTGCTCTATGACTATCTATATACTGATCCTGAGATTTTGGGGATTCCTTAGTATAGTCTAACAAATTCTATATTAGTATTTAGTTATTCCACTTGAAGTAAAGCCAGGTATCCAGTGCCCAAATATTGTTTTATTGTCCATCTTTCCTGCTGCAGATCATGCCGTCCTACTACATACAATGAAAATGTACAACGAAAACACCTCTTATATTGCGTTACTCTATGTAAATACACGTATCACATTCTCTGTCTCGCTGTCCATATTAAGGTGTTAAAGTATTTTATTATAGGCTGTGTATCACTGTAGTGCAGGGGTTCTCAACCCAGTCCTCAAGAACCCCTGAACTGTCCAGGATTTAGGGATTACCCTGCTGTGTCTAATGTATTTTTTTTTGGGGGGGGGGGGGGGAAACACTTTAGACACAACAGGGTAATCCCTAAATCCTGGACTGGTAGGGGGTCCTTGAGGACTGTGTTGAGAACCCCTTCTGTAGTGGCTTCTCCATGTAGTGTTTATAGGTAGAGCTGTCCCGAACGGTTCGCTGGCGAATAGTTCCTGGCGAACATACCTTGTTCGCGTTCGCCACTGATGGCGAACATATGCGATGTTCGGTCCGCCCCCTATTCGTCATCATTGAGTAAACTTTGACCCTGTACCTCACAGTCAGCAGACACATTCCAGCCAATCAGCAGCAGACCCTCCCTCCCAGACCCTCCCACCTCATGGACAGCATCCATTTTAGATTCATTCGGAAGCTGCATTCTTTTTTTTTTTTTTTTATACAGAAGTGTGTTATATTTGAGCATGCTAGGCTGAACGTGCATTTATCATGGCCAGCTGCACTGAGGGTATGAGTATATAGCAGTACATTGTTGTGAAAGATGGCTGTCATGTTTAGGGTGTAGCTTGCACGTTATCAACTGTGTATTTATATCAGCAGCTCCACCGCTAGTTATAAATCAAGTGTGAGTCGCCCCATGAGATGAGACTAGTGAATAACATAATACATGAACGGTTAAGGTAAAGGTATGTAAGGAACTACGAAAATGAACTCTATAGGAGGTGAAATAATGACATGTTTAAACGCTTGCTACTTTACGATTAGTTAATGTGCAGAGAGCAGTTCATGTGATCAAAGGCATGGTGTGGAGGATCGGCTATAGTGGGACATGCTTGGCAGGCTGCTGTTTACTGCTTGTGCTCATCCGATCCCTTCTGGGCGCCAGGTGCAGACCCTGAGAGTCCCTGATACCTGGAACAACAAAGGCAAGTCTCTGGCTGAGTGCCGGGTTCGCGGATTGAGGTGGTGGAAGCTTGTTTTGTCGGGTGGTCGGATCTGTCCCGGTGGTGCTTCACGTCCGGTGCGGGGTTGTGGTGGCTTAAGGTGGAGGTGAGTGCTTGATGTGGGGCAGGCTCTGCATTTCTGTGTGTGCCTCCGGTCCCGTCTTCGACGCCTTTTGCATTGGTGGATTTTAATGGGGACTGCTTCGCTTAGCTGTGGTGGAGCTTGTTGGGGCTTCCTGCTTGTTATTTGCTTCCAAAATTGATTAAAGAGTCTGTCCAGCTTAGACTCAATATCCTGCCATGCTTTGCTGGTACCAGGAGGACACGATGCTGCTGCCATATTGGGAGAGTCGCAGATGAGTATGTCAGCCTGGACGGCTGTGCTCTGTGCGTCCATTAGCTCCAGACAGCCTCTCAGGGGTGGACCGGGATAACCCCCACCGGTCCGAGGGGGGGGTAACGGAGCTCCTGCCGGGAAGTAGCTGCTCCTGGGCATCCCAGGATTGGGAGATCAGCCGCCTCTCCCGCCCGGTGAGCACCAGGCCACACTTGCCACGCGGAGGTAAGCAAGACTCTGTCGAGTTGCTGACCGCTATTAAGCATGTCGGGTCAGTCAGGTAGGAGCAACATCCCCTTCTGGGGTGAAATTCGCTTGTTGATAGCTGCTTAAAGTGAGATATTGAGGGAGCTCACACGAAGTGCGTCTTTCCTCCATGACAGCTAGGCCACGCCCCCCCGGAAGCTGCATTCTTAGTGAGAGGAGGGACAGTGTAGCTGCTGCTGATTTAATAGGGAAATCGATAGCTAGGCTAGTGTATTCAGTGTCCACTACAGTCCTGAAGGACTCATCTGATCTCTGCTGTAAGGACAGCACCCCAAAAAGCCCTTTTTAGGGCTAGAACATCAGTCTGCTTTTTTTTTTCCTGTGTAATCTAATTGCAGTTGCCTGCCTGCCAGCGTGTGTGTCAGGCTCACAGCGTATACTGTGCTCACTTTCCCAGTGCCACCACTCATATCTGGTGTCACAATAGCTTGCATTTAAAAAAAAACCAACTTTTTTGACTGTGATATAATAGCAGTCAGTTTCCTTCACACGTGTGAGTTTCAGGGCCTGCCAGGGCACAGTGTCACACCAGTGCAACTCATATCTGGTGTAACAGTAGTGTACATTTAAAAAAAAAAAAATACAGGGGGCTTGTTGTCACCTTTCGGGGACCCTTGGTGTTGTACGTGGCTGGGTAGAGGAAGATACCTTCAATGACATCAGTAAGGGCAAGGAACGGGACATGGATAGCTTGGTATCCAAAATGGACTGTTTGCGGTTGTTTGCGGTGCGTTAAACGGGGAGTTTGGTCTGTCACTGAAGCGGGCGTAACCCTTACACTACCTGATCGATACAACATCAAACCTGATGTTTTAAAGCACGTTATTCCAAACAATTTAGGAATGTTAGGTGATTTATGCCCTTTATGGATTAAAACCAGACTCTGCATCAACTATGTAATTTTCCATGGGAGTTTTGCCATGGATCCCCCTCCGGCATGCCACAGTCCAGGTGTTAGTCCCCTTGAAACAACTTTTCCATCACTATTGTGGCCAGAAAGAGTCCCTATGGGTTTTAAAATTTGCCTGCCTATTGAAGTCTATGGCGGTTCGCCCGGTTCGCCCGTTCGCGAACATTTGCGGAAGTTAGCGTTCGCTGTTCGCGAACGGAAAATTTTATGTTCGCGACATCTCTATTTATAGGTCGTCTTGTGAATGAATTACTTGGTTTAAGAAATGGGAATATAGGATTCTATTCGCTCAGTCACTTATATGCCAATATTTGAGCTGTTTGTTTTCTTAATTCCCATTTTAGAACATATTAGTCATTCACAAACAATGAGCACCAAGTGGGTGTTAACATTAATTGATACATTGTACTGGAGAAATATATATATTTATATATTCTTAAACAATATCTTACCCGAAGCTAACATCCCGGCCAGTTAATTGAGACACCTGCACTCATAGCAATCTGGGACAGAGCCACAAGCTATGTTCATACCTACCAAATGTCCCTATTAACAATGGACAGTCCCAATTTTGGGCCCAAATCCCTCTGTTACTTTTTTCTATCCTAATGTCCCTCTTTTCTAAGAGCACTGTATTGTTGGTGTGTCTGAGTGTATAACAGAGCTCCACAGCAATAATACTCCCAGTAATGTGTCTGAGTGTATAACAGAGCTCCGCAGCAATAATACTCCCAGTAATGTGTCTGAGTGTATAACAGAGCTCCACAGCAATAATACTCTGAGCAATAATGTGTCTGAGTGTATAACAGAGCTCCACAGCAATAATACTCTGAGCAATAATGTGTCTGAGTGTATAACAGAGCTCCACAGCAATAATAATCCCAGTAATGTGTCTGAGTGTATAACAGAGCTCCACAGCAATAATACACCCAGTAATGTGTCTGAGTGTATAACAGAGCTCCACAGCAATAATACTCCCAGTAATGTGTCTGATTGTATAACAGAGCTCCACAGCAATAATACTCCCAGTAATGTGTCTGAGTGTATAACAGAGCTCCACAGCAATAATACTCCCAGTAATGTGTCTGAGTGTATAACAGAGCTCCAAAGCAATAATACTCCCAGTAATGTGTCTGACTGTATAACAGAGCTCCACAGCAATAATACTCCCAGTAATGTGTCTGAGTGTATAACAGAGCTCCGCAGCAATAATACTCCCAGTAATGTGTCTGCGTGTATAACAGAGCTCCACAGCAATAATATTCTGAGCAATAATGTGTCTGAGTGTATAACAGAGCTCCACAGCAATAATACTCTGAGCAATAATGTGTCTGAGTGTATAACAGAGCTCCACAGCAATAATAATCCCAGTAATGTGTCTGAGTGTATAACAGAGCTCCACAACAATAATACACCCAGTAATGTGTCTGAGTGTATAACAGAGCTCCACAGCAATAATACTCCCAGTAATGTGTCTGAGTGTATAACAGAGCTCCAAAGCAATAATACTCCCAGTAATGTGTCTGACTGTATAACAGAGCTCCACAGCAATAATACTCCCAGTAATGTGTCTGACTGTATAACAGAGCTCCACAGCAATAATACTCCCAGTAATGTGTCTGAGTGTATAACAGAGCTCCACAGCAATAATACTCCCAGTAATGTGTCTGAGTGTATAACAGAGCTCCACGGTAATAATACTCCCAGTAATGTGTCTGAGTGTATAACAGAGCTCCACGGTAATAATACTCCCAGTAATGTGTCTTTAAACTACAATAAATGTGTTTAGAAATCAGTCTGTGTAATACATTGTTCTTCTAAATTACATTTTAGTTGCATACATTGTTATTAGTATGTTACCTAAAAGGTCTCAGAACAGCCCCGCCCCTGGTCAGACTCCACTTACACTTAGAACAGCCCAGCCCTTACTTTGAATTGTATAATGACACATGGCGAAAATATTCCGTCATGATTCCCTTTTATTCCCGAAGTTGTGTCCTTAAGGGGTTAAAGCAGAGACATAACAGAGTGTCTTTAAATGAATTGAAATGAATTGAGACAATGCTGATCACTTGTGCTGTGCCTTGTAGGTCATTGGCTATTCAGCACATGTGG
Source organism: Pelobates fuscus (assembly GCF_036172605.1). Classification (NCBI taxonomy): domain Eukaryota; kingdom Metazoa; phylum Chordata; class Amphibia; order Anura; family Pelobatidae; genus Pelobates; species Pelobates fuscus. The sequence goes on from NC_086318.1 coordinate 433,699,013, forward strand.
GGCCAGTGGACCATATGGGCCGAACCAGAAAATGTGTGATGACGAGTACGGTAAATTTAACATCAGCGTCGTTGTTGGAACAGGAACGTTCAGAGGAGTGCAGATGTGGAGAGTACCGGAAACAAACACATACAGGTAATTTATCTATTAATTTACAGTAGGATATTGTAATATTGTGCTGATATATTCTGTTCAAGCAGTTAACACAGATTTTTGTTTCTATATTTTTTTAGTTTAATATGGTATGACATTTTATCCTGCCTGGAACCAAGAATCGGAGAGTAATAATATTTTAGAGAAACTCCCTCGCTAAATCTAAGGCCTTATTTAACATCCCATAATAGAGGGAGGCTGCCCAGCTCCGTAAAACACATGCGTCTCAGGC